>NC_134313.1:140795534-141099876 GCF_964195595.1 Calonectris borealis
ATAACATCCCTATAAGTAAATCTCTTAAAATGAATTCCCGATCCTCTCTTTCCAGTTACATATTGTAGCTCAGTATGCAAATCAATTCTGCTTCTCTCTCTCTCACACATCCTCATACAAATATTTCTGCCTCTTTCTCAACAACCGGTGCCCCATGTTAGAAAAGAGGAATTCTGAATCGACTTGTTATCAGAAACCATCAGATGAACATATTAGTATTACTTATAATTGCTGCATTGTTGCCTAAGGAGCCAGTTGCCAAGGGAATCATTACACCCACTGATTTTGACTTTTGTAGAGGATTTGAGAAAATTGCTTTTAAAAGAAACGTCTTTCATTTTATCCACAAAGTAGAAAAAAGGCTAAACTAGGCAGAACAAATAGAACTTCTCTGAGATGTCAGATAGAAAATTCCCTCGGGTGGAAGCTTCAAATGGGTACAATAAATCTTGATTTTTAGAGGCTTTTTGGTACTATAAGGAAGAAGGGTGGTGGGTTTGAACAACCATCTTGCAAACAATACATCTACAACAGAGTATGAACAATAAACAGAGACATTGTAACTGGTTGTTCAGGAGGAATCATTAAAAAAGTCAGTGTAAATGTGTTAATTCAGTACTGATAAACATATGGTCAGAAATATAAAAAATAAAGCACACCATGCCATCATCCTTTAATGTCCTTCTTAGACTCCAGCCTATGCATCTTCTATGCTGCCCTCTACACAATCCTTGTGTACTACACATTTTATTCAGTCACTTTCTGAAGATTCTGCTAAGGCACACAAATACTGGCCTACAGTAGCTTCCAAAAACACCCTTCTGTTAAAATAGCAGTCCTATCTGATACCACTTTCAGTCACCCTTTTGTCTTCATCCTCTTTTGTATTAAACAACATCACTGAGTCCTTTCCTCAGTTCCACTCTCGATCCCACCGTTGACCCTGAGAAGACACCATCAAGTCGGGTTTAGGTAGCAAACTCTCTAGGACTGACCAAATGCCAGTTCCATTCATTTATTGAAGGCACTCCATTTTGAAATACATGCCCATTAGTACTAGTCTACATGTCACAAGAAGCAAACAAATGTTTTCAACAAGGTGCAACATTCAGCCTAGTATTCAGCTAATTCCTATCAGCTATTGACTCCAAAGCACCAGCTATTTCGGAAACAGTAAAAAGATGAAGCAGAAAGAAGAAACATTGCAGACATAATCAGCAGTTTGAACATTGCTGCGGAGGTTGAATCCAAGAATCAGTGCATTCAACAACAGAAACAAGCAGAGGAAGGTAACCCTTTTTTTCCTTGTATCATTTCTTCTATTTTCAGCATTCTTGTCTGGCTTCCCACAGCCTTTTCCAGTCTTTGGTTGTCCTCCACTTCAGATCAACCTCTCCTGCTTCAAGATTGGAGATTCTAACATAAAGAGCTTTTTCTTACTTTGGGAGGGGGTTTGTTTATAAGCAGATTCAAATTTTATTCTAAATTTTAGATTCTAACTTTTCAAGTTCTGACTACGTTGTGACCAGTAATTGCCCTTCCCAAGAAGATGTTTCATCCCACATTACCCAGATTTCCATTTTAAAATGTAAGCAGGTCTCTACATTGAAACATTTGAATTTTTGCCGAAAAATGATACCCATTTCCTTCATCTCATGGCTAGATGTAATGACTTGCGGCATAGTTCCAATATCAGGTGTAGCAGTGAATCATTTCCATACCATAAAATGGTAAAATTTCTGTCTGGAAGCTCTTCTCTCAGTCTTAGCAACAAGCATGCAAAATCAGCCACAAATATTTTTTCTTTAAATCATGTACACTACTGAGTGACTAGTACTACTAGCAATAACTGTGCATAGTTACTTAAATAGTGTTGTAAGAGTGGATTTACCAACCTCCAAGTACATCATATTTTAATCATACCAGACAATTATCATTCTATTTTACCATTGAAACAGACAAAATCATTTCAGACAGGTTTGCAAATATAACCTCTCTTCATCCAGTTATTCATTTTTGAAAAGTTATAAAGATATCAATAATTTCATTTTGGTACAACAGTTGCAATAAGTAGTGGGAGCACGTAAAAACATATTACTCAAGCCATCCCAGACAAATGCCATGTTAATCCACAAATATCCCATGTCTTATTCTATAACAAGGATTAAAGTTCAGAAAATGTCTGCAGAAGCATTTGGAATTATGGTAGATTACAGACTATTTTGAAATGATGACAAATTAATGAATTTTTACCTAAAGAATTATTTTAACTCCAAACGCTAAAGAGGTTACGGAAGAAAAATGACATTTTGCTTGCACAGAATATCAACATAGGAGAAAAGAGTATGAGAGTATGCTTGACAGAAAACTGTAAATAATTTCACAAAAACTTTTTAGTTAGCAAAAGTCAATGAAACAAACATTGATATCCTTTGTCCTTTTGTAAATTAACAGTGTTAAAGATGCATTTCTTTGCCTTCTTTTCCTTTTCCTTATATCAGCATCTCCGAAACGTAATATAAAATCTTTGTTCCATATTATGAAGCATTAAGCAATAAAAGGATATAAAACTTCTCTGTTCTCCATTCTATAATTTACATAAAGAACATTTGCCCCAAAAGATGAGTTCATATTAGTCCTAAGATGGATCATAACAGAGCAACTGTGCTGAAGCATGGATAAAAAATGTCTACAAAGACCATAGGTAAAGTGTTAGTAGAACATAATTTCTGAAACCTTCAAGAGTCTGCGGACTTCCTGAGATCAATTTCACTATGTCCTAGTTTGGACTTATATGGTGCAAAGTCTTTGTTATTGCTTTGAGTTGGCCTCAGCAGTTTGCAACATTTAGAGGCTTTCGAATATTTAGCTGTAAAAGGTTTTTTTGCTCATGGTTTAATGGCAAAATTTGTCCTTGGTAGCTGAAGAACTTCAAAGAATATTCTTCTGTGTGTGTGCTGAACTTTCTTGCCTCTTATCTATTCGAACTTTCATTTTGCAAATTTTTGAAGCTGAAACACGCTTAAGAAAACACAATTTACATCCTTCGTAAAGACAAATGTTAAATAATCCTCATTGCTCTCAAAATCTACTCTCTATTAGCACAGTTATGATCTCTGATAGCTTGAAGCCAGATGTTTCCCAGTTGGATGAGGGTGGGCACAAAGCAGAGTTTTATGTGCTTAATTAATCTTAAACAGAAAATTTCTAGATCTTCCAAGATGCTGAGAGAACTATTTCAACAAATTCATCTATTAAACAACCCCTCTTTTGTATCTGCTTCCTCTATAATATTTTACTTTTTTATACAACTATCCCTCTGCTTTCAGTAGCATCCCACTACAGGACAAAATGCATACCTCATCAAAGCAGCACATGAGTTACTTAGGTATGATTTGTGCCACCACATGTTTTTTTCCCTATGTTGGACTAGAGATAGCTCCTGGACCTGAATATAGGTGTTGCCTGGAAATTTTTGATGGAGAATTTCTTCATCTGGTAGAAAATGGTCAAATCACCTAGACAAAAGTTTCAAAAGACGTACACTGGTTTTGCCCAAGACTGCGCGGGGGATACTCTCAGAGTGAGCAAAGATTGTACAGTGACAAACAGATGACTAAGCAGATTTGGGCTACTCACAAATTTCATATTTTTTCTCTGAATTAGCAGAGAAGGGATTTAAATCTTTCACAATTCTGGTGGTTATTCAGATTATTTACTTCTGCCATTAACTGTCCTGAACAGTGGGTGACTTTCCCCTATCACCACCTGAAAAGACAAGAAAAGTTTCCACTGTGGAACAGAATCAAGCAATGAAGCCCATAGTAGTGACTGTTGAGTTTTTTGCAAGTTGAAACTCCTATTTTCAAGTTGTTCCTAGCAATAATTCCTAATATATTAAGTATTAGAAATTTCCTTTTGGTCACTGGAGGAGTATGCTCGATACTTGGTCTTTTTTTCCAGAAATGTGGACAGGACCTTCTTTGTCAGATTTCTAGAAAATAGCGCAGTGACTCTCATTCTGAGGTACATTTTGTGTAGCCAAGGCAAGTTTTTGTTTTCTGCTTCCATCTGTCTAGAAACCTTCATGAAATATTCATGTGATAGGAGTTTGTTTCAAAGGAAGACTACATGCCTTATTTCTGAGTCACTAATTTTAGCAAGAGCTGGAGTGCTATAAATGAAGCCCTGTGTGCATAAAAGCCCTGTTTTAAGAGTATGCCATTTAAGAGTGCCATCTTTGTTGCTGCAAAAGGAAAAGCGGTGGCACTCCTTCCAGTTATTACTTTATAAATTGGAATTTCCCTTATTGTCTATAATTTCTTTTTTGTTTTTAGCCCACAAAGCAGAAAACCAGTATTATAGGTTAGCTGAAGCAGCTCTTTGTTAGAAAAATGGATAAGCTTGAATAAACAAGAACACCCTCTCTCTTTTTTCTGTCGAGCCTTTCACTGTGTGCCAGTATGAAACCCAGAGGACAAGCGATGATTTCCCTGTATTTACAACGCACACACACTTAAAGAGTTTCCTCTGTTACAGGCCTTTTATAAAAGTTTAATTCCACCAGATTTCCTATGTTTATTTCCCATAGAGTGTAATCCAGGTTTGGAAAGAGTACAGATGTTACCTCTTCGATCACTGTGGGTAAAACGTTACAGACCAAAAAAGAAAACAGATGGATGGAAAGCCTTTCAAATCTCAGACTGAACAGGCCTGTTTGTTGGAACCGGTTAAGAGAAAGCTGTCTTGACCATTTTTTATTTCATGTCGGATATTTTAGAGAATAAGTAATGAGGAAATGCAAACACTCCTAAATATTTTAAATGATTGATTTAACAAAACATAAGTAAAAATTGCAGTATCTATAATAATGAATCTACAGGCCCTTATATGTTCCAACATTTTTCATAAATACACTATATTTTTTATTCTGTCAACATTTCTGTGAGTTTTTTCATCCTTTATCTACGCTCTGAAGAACAGGATTTTTCCTGATAAGAAGCTAGAGAAACATCCATTCCACTAAGTGAACTTTTTAGTATCTTGTATCTAAGACACTCTCAATTGCAATTAAAACAAATCTGGACATACTTATTTCAGCAAAAATGCAAAACCATCTGTCTCTTGAAATGTATTAGTTACTACTTTTATCAAAGTAGCCCCAGTGAAGGCCGTTAAAGTAGAGGTCATAACTCATTAGTTATGGCCAATTGTGCATACAGGCATTCTATAAACACAGAAAAAATACTTTAAAAAAAATCTGACACATTCTGATGTTACATGCCACACTACAATGTTTGATTTGAACGACACAATGACAGCCTTGGGGCAGATCTCTGGGTGATTTTTTAAAATAGTTTTTTAACCATAAACAAGACCTGATACACATTCAGGAGACATAGCAATAGGAGCATGCTGGCTTGAACATCCCAAGGAGATTCTAAATTCTCAAAAGCTGGTGTAACTAGCCTGAAGGAGAAAGGGAAGGTGAAAGAACGGGGGAAAGCATCCCCCTCTGTCTTCCCCATAGACTGGTTCTCCGGGGAGAAAAGGTGAAGAGTATCATTATTAATCATTCCCGAGAGATGGCGCCCGAGGTACGGAGATGACAGCAATACCAACTACAAATACCAAATTAGTTTTTCTACTAATAATATTATAGTTTCAGAAGCCGGTGTTACACAGTACAGCAAAGTGGTAATCCTGACCCATCTCCCAGAAGTGATAAACAGCACTGCAGGGAATACATACTGCAAGTAAGGATTTACGTAATACAACCATGCGAACAAATAAAAAAACATTGTGACCAGCAACTATTAAGTGCTTATAACAAATTTATTTTAACATGGTCTGGTCAGATCTGTCGTTATCTCAACCCTTTGAGCCCCACGTTGGGTGCCAAAAAGGTCTGTCATGGTTTAACCCCAGTCGGCAATTAAGCACCACGCAGCCGCTCGCTTGCTCGCTCCCCCTGGTGGGAGGCGGGGGGAAATTGGAAGGGCAGAAGTAAGAAAACTTGTGGGTTGAGATAAGAATAATTTAATACCTGAAATAAAATAACAACAACAACAATAACAATAATAATAATAGATTGTAATGAAGAGGAAAACAACAAGAGAGAGAGAGAGGAGCAAAACCCGGGTAAAACAAGCAATGGAACCGCTCACCACCTGCTGACTGATGCCCAGCCAGTCCCTGAGCAGTGATAACTGCTCCCCGGCCAACTCCTCCCAGTTTATATACTGAGCATGATGTCATATGGTATGGAATATCCCTTTGGTCAGTTTGGGTCAGCTGTCCTGGCTGTGCTCCCTCCCAGCTTCTTGTGCACCTGGCAGAGCATGGGAAGCTGAAAAGTCCTTGACTATGTAAACACTACTTAACAACAACTAAAACATCATACATTATTCTCATACTATATCCAAAACGCAGTACTATACCAGCTATTAGGAAGAAAACTAACTCTATCCCAGCCAAAACCAGGACAATAATTTAAACCTACATATTCAGATTCCACAGCATATGTTTTGCACGCACCAAGTTCAAGAGGAAGAGTTGTTAACAAATCAAGAAGATACTCTGCAAGCAACTCCATCTAAAATGCATCTTTTAAACTGTGAGCACATCAAAAAACAACCAGTGACTTTGTGTGCACATGCTGTCCTGCATACTGGGCTCTGAAGTTGCCTAGACTCTTCTAATGCCTTCTGACAGCACGATGATCTCCATGGCAAACACGTTCCTGGGCTGCTTATCCTGCCAGCGCACTGAAGAGGAGACAGGTTTTCTGTTGCTTCCATCAGCTTCCAGTTAGTTTGCTGAAAAGTGAGAAATCCGTCCACTGATTTGTAGAAACAGGCCACTCGGCAGCACTCGGGCTGCAGCAGGAGTAGCCGGCAGCACAGCTTTTGCTGGTAGGTTCCTGTGTTTTGCAGGGTTGAGGGGAAGTCCCTGATGACTTGCTGAGTAAGAGAAAGAGCCTATAAATCAGAAAATCCTTTGCAAATCTCCTTAAACACTGAAAAACTTTAATTAGCCCCATTCTATATGGCTTCATTCCCTAACAGAAAAATGAGGGCCACATATGTTAGGAGACTGCCTGTGGTGATAATGGTTTCTTTTTCTCCTGGGCATCATGTAAACTTGCAACATCTTTTCAGCCTGGGCACTTCAAGTCTTTTTAATATGATTGCTCTTATCTCCCCCACATAGCAGCAGCAAGCTTTTTAAAAATGTATACAGAAAATTGGTCTTACACAGTGATTTCTTTGAATGTCTGACTCTTCCTGGAGGGTCATTGCACTCAAACAAAACACACATACACAAATTCCTGTTGCTCCAGTTTGACACCATTGTGCTCCTTCTGCATCTAATTCTTTGTGATGTCTCTGAAACAGCACAAATGGCATAGTTTATCAAACCATAGCAGGCATTAAAAAAACAAACATGAAGGAAAACAAAAACCAAACCAACTCTAGAGCTCAATTACACTGACCTAAAAAGCCTCCTACTATGTAGTTCTCGCATTAAGATGTAACTTTGCAAAAATCATTCCTGCTGGGTTATAATGTGCTTATTTTTTATTATTATTTTTTAAATCTCCCACTTGTCAGGCAAAAACCCATGATGTGGATGTTGGAACATTATGAAAATGAATTCACAAGCCAAGTCTGTCTGCCAGAGTGTTCTTGCTAAATGCTGCAATGAATGAGAGACTCAGCATGTGGCCAACCAAAACTGCTTCATGAAAGCAAATAAGAAAAAAAGCAAGGGAATGAGGGAGAGAAAACATTTCTGACAACTATTTAATGATCATGCAGTTACATACATGTAAAATCCCCAGGGCCAAGAAAAGGTGTCTTGATTCAAATCAGTAACCAGTCTGGTAAAGACAAGACAAAAGAATTAACATCAGCCCCATGGTTCCCCCACCACACAGATCAGGTGAGAGCAGGCCTGTGAACCATGGAGCCCAGAAAGCTGTTCTTCTGGTGTGCTCACAGCCAGCATCCATGACTGCTAGAGCCAGTGCAAAGGTAGGAAAGGTAAGATACAGCCACAGCTGTGCCCACGGTGTCAGCAAGGATCCACATGACCTTACACCGACTGTAAAACCAGAGCCAGAAAGCCTTCTCTCCTAAAATTAATCTGCACACTTTTTATGT
This sequence comes from Calonectris borealis, assembly GCF_964195595.1. Lineage (NCBI taxonomy): Eukaryota > Metazoa > Chordata > Aves > Procellariiformes > Procellariidae > Calonectris > Calonectris borealis. The sequence goes on from NC_134313.1 coordinate 140,803,700, forward strand.
TTCATTTATAGCTCTTCTGATGGTTCTGTCGAGCCTCAGCTCTGAATTCTTCTCTCCTGCCCAAGCTGCCTGGTGTCCGGTGGCAGAGCGCTATGTGCAGCTCTCCATCTCTCACCGCAGTTTCAGTACTTCTCCTGTAGCACCCTTTGGTAATCTGTTCCCTCTCCGAAATTGTGTGTCAAAGCAATTAGTCGCTTCTCTTACACCTTGTAACAGCAAAAGCCTTGGCATTACTGCACTATCTCATCTCAGGCAAAATCCTGGTCTTATTTATAGTGACCATAAAGAGCACTTCACTCTCCGCATTGAAACTTTTCAAAGTGTCACTTGCTATTGAAGTGTTATTAATGTGTCATCTCTTTACCCTCAAACAGTTAAATATCTCTGTCAAAGTCAAACACAACAGCACAATGATAAGTAGACTTTTAAATCAATTTTATACAATTAACAATAAATTCAGGGGTGAAACTGAGACTAGATTAAAAAACATCCTAGAGGTTGAAACTGGACCAATGAGTTGGCAAAAGTCCAGCATAAATGCCCATAAGATCAATTTAGAGGACAATGGGATGTGCACAGTAAGATTTATAATGCCTGAAATGTACTGTGGCATAATTAATACAGTATGCCTGGGGTAAAAATGAAAAGAACTAGTTAAATAAGAGCCACTCCCTTGCAATTAGGCTGGAAATAAACTGTGTAATATGCTGGGAATTGCAGAGCACAGGTCCAAGCACAAATATGACAAAGATAAGGTGAGAACAAACTTCACACTGTATTTGATCTCTAAACCTCAGTGAAATTTTAATTAGTCAAATCCTGTTCTAAATGGCTTTATTCTGTCTCTTAAGCACTGTTTAGCATTTTAGTACAGCTTCTCAGATTCTCTTTCTCCTAATGTATATGCTTCCTTGTTCATAATCCTCCTTTCTCTATAAAAAGAAAACTGATTGCTTATGTTCTGACCAGCAATGTCACAGAACTGCCCATTAGCCATCTTCCTCAATGGTGCAGCACTTGTTACAAACGTTACAAGTGTTACCAAATGCCACCCAGTTGTAAATTGGTCCTTTAAATAATGACAGTCTCACTTTCATTTCCTGAAGACTCTTTGGAGGGGAAGCCAGGAGAGAAACATAACACTGACATTAGCTGATTTTTTTCCGTAAAACTAATGAAACTGAACCCACAAGCTAACGGTGGTGTGAGCGTGCCATTCCCATAGGTGTTCTAAATAAAGTAAGAAAAAACTGGGGTCATGGTCATAGAGAGTAGTAGTGGAGATCAGCACTTTGAACCTAACACCAGACTTTCAAATTCAAGCTGAGTACAAAGGTCCTGCTTCTTCAAGGAACATAGGCTGCTGTCCTTGTGCTGCACAGGGTTTGTTGCAGATTAAGGCAAAGCTACTACATTTTATGGACATTCTTACTCTGGTTTGTTGCCTGCAGAGAAAAAATTCAATCTTTCTTTTCTGGACTGTTGTTTTTCTAGAAGGAACATGCAATACACACTGCCTCAGCTAAAAGAAGAAAATCCAACTCAGGCCTGTCAACATTTATATACTGAGTTGCACTGTTAGCCCATTTCACAGTCTTTTTCAGCTATTAATTTGTAGTATGCTGCTGCAGTCTGTACCTTTTCCTACCTCCCCAAATGCAAGTTATAAGCATTACTGTCATCTGCCATCCATCAACCCGCTGTGTGTTAGGCAGGAACGCTGGGCATCAAGTGGGAAAGAAACTTCTCTTTTACAGGATCTTATACTCAGAAATACCGTGTTAAAAGACACTTAAATACAGACTTATGTTTTGTGCTTCTTCCCATCATATCATTCTACCAGACTCCACCACAGGAGCACTCCATGTGCTCTTTCAGAATATGTGACGTTGTACCTCCACTAAGCTTTAAAACTCCTTTATCCTGTATACACACAGATACAAAACACTACAAATGTCTTATTAATATGTCATTGAACACTTGCCACATTCCTCTGCCAGCAATTTTCAGAGCAAGAAGACACAGCCTGGTGATCTGCCAGAGAAGAGGCATGCTGAAGGAGCACCTGCCCCTCTTTCCTTTCATTGCACAAGGTCAGACTCATCTCCCTGCACTGCCATTGAGAGGTGGACAGTTATCCCAGTTTGTTCAATTCACAGTCACACTCCACCAAGCTGCTCCAATTAATTCTTTCACTTGTCAGTTCAGTAATAAGCCAGAGAGGACAAGTATCTCCATCCTCCAGATAACCACCACTAGCTTCTACCAGCTCTATGCTGAGACTTCACCAAATTTATCTGGGATAGTGCCTGGACTGCCTGTCTTAGGTCTCATGAATTTGGTTTTGTGCAACTTGGTATTATAAAACGGGCCAGAATGACCACAAATAATTTTCATTCTGCATTAATAAAGTTAATGGTCATCTTGAACTAGGCTTTCAGGGTTCTTTTCACATTTATCTGTTCAATATAATATGCATTTTATTGACTGGACAGACTTTTCATCTTCATATTAATTCTCATCATGATTTCACATATTAAATTATTACTTTCTAAGAAGCAAATTGTCCACTTTTTTTTTTTTTAATGACCACTGATATCAATTTTTAGTGTATATTACTTATGATCAAGTATTCAGAATTCTTTCATGTAGTCTCAAGCTAAGGGCCCTGAGCAGAACTACTTATTCAGAGCATTTTGAACTGAGGGCAGAGACGAGGTTATCAAAGCAGCATAAACCAATCCAAGAACTCAGAAGTGAGACGAAAATGCTTGTGATGACCTTTCACTTTGTACAATAATTTATTTAAAACAAATGTTCCTTTAATTTGCTTTATAATGGCAATCACAGGAAATAACTGGCCAGCTCTCAGAGATTTATCTGCAGTAATTAAGCATTTTCTACGCCAGAATTTGTCTTTCCATTGATGAGACTAGAAATGCAATTCACTTTGGCTGGAAACACACTTCTAGAAGGTCAAAAAATAAACTTGTGCCATTTCCTTCACCTTCTATTAAAGATGTATCAAACTACCCATGAACATTCATACTGTATATCATTGAACATGAATGGGCTCAATGACCTGTACAGAACAAGGGTATTGAGCAACCTATTAGACATGCTGACAAAAATACAATATTTGGGTCATATTATACAACATAAAAATAATTACTTCAAAGTTTTGCTAAAAGATACAGCTTACTTAAAACTAGAGTCAACTTTTATTCTTCACAAGTTATTTTTCTAATAGAGAAGGATAAATATATTTCTGTTGGGTTACATTATATTTAAATGCAGTCTTGAAGTCTGTCTTATAGCATTGTATAGTCAGAAGCTGTATTTAGAATCTAAAAATACGAGTGCATAAAACAAGTATTGTTGGGTTTGTTTTGTTTAATTTTGCCCTTTTTTCTACTCAAGAAAAACATTCTGAGTATTTAAACCCTCCAACAGAGCCTTAATTTTTTTCCTTTCATAATGCATTTGCAGATTAAGTAGCAATCTGATATCAGGAAAAATCTAGTTTTCTCATCATTTATGACAGAAGCTTCATCATGGAAAAAAATGACAAAAAAGAAGCCAATAAATGTTCTCCATTATAATCAGGTTCAGATAAGGTTTGGGATATGAACAGTCCCCACTATACAAGAATTTTGCATTTAAGAAACTCTTTCATGCCAAAATATCTCAACCTTTACCAATCTGACTGCTAAAGGACATACTTGAATGAATGAAAGCAAAACAGGAAATCTCATTAAATGTTGCCAGCAGCTTCAAATCATTATGAATTTTCCAATATGGCATCAGATAATTATATTAGTTTTCCAATAATGTAGTCAAATGTCTCTCATTACAACTAATTGAGAAAGTACAACAGATTACCCAATCTCACCGTTTTATGAAAAGAAAATCATGTTTGGTCAGCTCTGCTAACAGTTGAATGCATTGACATGCACGAAAAGTCACAAAAATGTCAGCACTTACCTTCCCGTGGGTCAGCATTCCCTTATCGGATACTTCTTCCTATGTAAACTTCCAAAACTGACCTACAAAAACTCTGAGGCTTTATATCCACAGTAATTCTTTGATTACAATCATAAATATTTCTAGTTACCAAGTCTAAATAGGTTGTTAATTTTCTCTAAGTGTCAAACTCAGAAGCTTTCCTGGTAGTCCTGAGACTTGAACTGTCTCCGACCTTCAGGGCCAGAGTTCTGGGGACAGCCCCGTTAGCTTTACACGAACGCCGCTCAGAAACATCCTGTAAGCAACAGGACAGGGCATAACCAGAGCTGCACAGTCTCCACTACTGGCAATGAAGAGCATGCTGGAGGAAACCCAGATGAAACTTGTAGGGTTGGCAATCAGGCTGGTTCCCCCCCCACAGAACAATAAAACCCACATTACTATTGCGATCAGAATTACTACAGTTATCCAGCTAAGTAGAGCTGTAGCTAGTAGAGCTCTGTATGGCAAAGTGTGTTAGGCACCGAGGTGATAAAAGACAGAGCACACAGAACCCACTGAGACGGTTGTGGCAGAGTCACCCTTTAGGCCTGGGCAACGTGCGTCTCAGTACCTGCACTGTGAAATCACATCAGAACTATGAAGCCTATTTGGAGGCATAAAATTAATGGCTATTCAATTCTGAACTCCGGTACCGTCCCTGGCAGCTTACTTTTAACAAAATTAAAAACAAAACAAAACAAGACAAAAACAAACAAACAAACAAAAAGCTGAGGGAATAAAGGAATATGCATTTTTAACATGCCCACAATATCCCTTTACCCAGAGGTTCCAAACTCATACTCGCTTAAAACAGGATGACAGAGGGAAGAGGCAACTCTAAGTGAGATTCAATTATTCATGTAGCATTTGGAGTCACGAGCATGACACCAAAAGCCTGCAACCAGAAACAGTATGCAATTAATGCTCCGGCTCTATTTTGACAGCATCTCCTGTACGTTACCGTGTATTTCAGACACTTCAGGGCTGGAGGCCATAAGGAGCATATGCTTTCATTGCTTTATGCACTTGTGCCTACAGGCCAGAGAGCAGTGTGGTCACTGTGCTCAGCTATTTGGTGCTGAAGTCCCAGCCTTCATGTCCAGGGCAGCAGAAGGTCGCCACGGTTCAATACCACAGAAGGGCTCTTCTGCCCCTGTCCAAAGGAGAAAGTACAGCTGGTGGATAAAAAAATTATTAGGAGGACACAGGAACATCTCTGGGCAGCTAAGTCCAAATACATCTCAGTATTTCACACGCTTGGCGAAAAAACCTGTAGAAACTTTGCCTTCACATATGAAACGGGCTCCCATCTAATAAGCACAAAGCTACAATAATAGGATGCCTATAGTAATATCAATAACAATAATAATTATGTTGATAAAGGAGACAGTTCTGTAATAAATATTACGGTGATTAATTTTCCAGAACTTTCAAATGGCCATTTCAGACCACTGTCTGTATATATTATGAACACTGTATATATGTCATCATTGATTTTTTTTTAACTTACAGCCTTTGAAATATTTATGGCTTAAATCAGCAACGGACACAAAATATGCATGGAAAAGGTAGCACAGGGGACACTTGTGACACATTTGAGAAGTGCTGCATGGAAAAAGGTACAATTACTAAAAGAGTGGCAAGATATGAAGATACCACAAAAGCGGTCACACTGTGACAGAGAAAAAAGTATTTTGCAAAAGGTCTAAAAGGATTAATTCTAAATATAAATTAAGTTTTCCTCTCTTCCACATACCATTAATTTCTGCTCTGATAGCAATTTTCCTGATTAGTAAATAGGCTACCCGAAGCAACAAATTTATTTAGAAAGATAGGCAATGGGAATGGATAAGAGAGCACTGCAACGAGCCAATAAATTCTAGCTGTGTCATGTCTCCCTATTCAGGAACCACTAGCTGCCATCCTGGCTGCTTCCGTACAAACACTTCTTGGTTAATATGAAGTACAAATTTATCACTCAGCAATAATCTATCCCCTCAGAAACTTATACCTGGGAATGGCTTTTCACTGACTGGCAGGGTAGATTATTCAAAGTCCTTCTTTTCTGTCTGCATCCAACATAAAATTTTTTCAAAAAGCTTGGGAGAAAGTGGTCATTATTTAAAGGTCAGTTTTGGAGAAAATTAATGAATATAGTTGAGAGTCCTGAAAACCATTTAGAACAAACCTGAACAGAAAAGATGGACTGTTAGTGCCAAGGTGGGAACACAGTTAAGATCCACTGCTGAACATAAAAACTTATTGGGTCAGTGGCCATTTTAAATAATTCAAGCCATTTGCAGCCCTTCAAATGACCAAAACCACCATTCAGAGTGACGGGGCGTGTGCATGTGTGAGTGTGCACGTGCATGCCTGCGTTTCTGGGGGAGGAATAAAGCTTGAAATCACAAAATTGAGATTAATTTATTTTGCTCTCATTTAATTTGGCATTTTTCTAAGTGGGGCAGACAGTGCCCCAGGGGTAGAATGGAACCTGCAACCCATAAAATTTCAGCTAATTCAAAAGAAAATCTAAATCCTCCTTATCATGAAAACAACAGTGATTTGAATGTCGGCAAATAGAATTATTTATCAAGAGTTGCACGTCCTCACAGAATGAAACCCAATTCAACGCTATTCTCAGAGAAACCATATCCCTTTCTTTAATGCAAAGATGGGAATGAAAATGAGTACTGTACTGACTGATAAAGGGGAGCTACTGCTTTCCAATAAGGTAAATGGCACAAGCCTGATCCCAGAGTAATTTGGCATAAAACTGTTTTTCCTAGTAACTTGAAAAGGACATTGTGCATGGAGTCTCTTCCCATTGATTCATTCCCTCTTTTCAGGCTCGGGCGCTGCTGGAACAGATTGTCTCCTCTAGTGCAAACCCAAGTGACATCTGATTCACCCACTGGCAGCCGTTCAAGCCTATCTGGACAAGCAGGCTTCCATGAACTGGGGACTTCAGGTTTTTTCCACAGCGTTTATCAGTGTTTTCATGCTGTTGAAATGATCTTGGCAGGGCCACTCGCAGTAATCCCTCACCCCTTTGTGCCACCGCTGTTTGGAAACACAGCTCTCCTTACTTCTAGGTATGTTATCTCAAAAGACTTCAGCCTAGGAAGGCTGTGCAAATGATCGGTTAAATTGGACTCCTCAGATGATTCAGATGATGTGCAAAATCAATGCCCTGTAAAAACTAATATAATTTTTTAAAATGCAATTAAGTTAACTAGCTGCCTATTTAACCTTAGCATTTAAATCCCCCAAGGGCTTGGAGCCTGCAAATGGTAAAGCGCTCCAAACATCACCTAAATACATTTCCTCTGGGTCCTAGTCATGTCCTCAGGCATGAGGAGCCGCTTTGGGGGTTCAATTATCAAACGAAACCCAATATGTTAAGTTCATGTAAGTAAGATCAGCCACATGCTTAAACACCCATAGTGTCTGGGGTGACAGTCTATGGAATAACAGAACAATTTGTTGTATATATGAGGGGAGGAATTTAATTTTCTGTACCTACCATCATACCCAGGAGCTGGATAAAAAAAGATGCCAAGTAAAACAAATTCTGTTAACAGCGTGCCTCAAAATATCTGAGTGAATGTCTTACAACTTATTCCCTGAGGGAAGAAAAGGAATCAGTCCATACCTATCTATAACCATCAGCACATGGTACGGTGTTTTGTATCGTGAATTGGATGTTATCCAGTGAAGGTTCCTAAGAATAAAGCAAATTAAGACCAAAACCAGGAACTCTGGGGAGTCCTGGAAAATATCTGAGGATGAAAGCACAGCCTGTTATAGGCATTTATTAAAGCATTTATCTCTTTGATACATAAGCATCAGTTCTTCAAAGCCAGTCTGAAACACTGCAACAACCAAGATATAAACAAGTTTAAACAGTACCAGGGAAATCCATTCAAAATTACAAAGGCTGGATGAAAAAAATTGCCATGGGTCAGTGCAATGTCAGAAGCAGAGGAAAGATTTCATATGACTACAGCGAAAGATGCCCACGCTCAACAGACATCAAAAAATAATTTCACAATTCAGCAGTTTGTATACAAGATAACCAGAACCCAAGAATGAAACCTACTTGAAAAAGATTTCTATAGCTGTTCCTGAAATTGCACATTAACCATCTTTTTGATCACATTAGCAGTGAAAGAGCTGAAAGAAAAAAGGTACAGTAAGTCCAGCCTTCAAAGTAGAAAATGCTTACTTGTTAAACAAAAGATAGGCAGTAGGTACAAAAACTCTCCTTCAGAATAACCCTTAAACTCATGAATATTGTGTGTCATTTAAAGATCAGTGAAACATGCAAAAAGGTGATGGCAATGTTCTAGTGATAGGAGGAATTAAGTAGTAAAATTCTATTTATTTTTCAATAAGGAATAATTTATTGCCAAGATTAAACAATGGACAGAAAATAAATTTTTTTACCTACCAGGACAATTCTCATAATCATTCAAACACAATATACTGTTATTTAATGTGGTAATATTCCAGATACAAAGCTCATCAGGATTCTCCTATTATCAATCATTGAGGGCAGATCAACTGGTCTTTCCAACCTTTGAGAAAATACAGTTAGAGCTCTGATGCTACAACAGCTGAAGAAAACTCTCCATCAAAAGCACCTTTCCCCAGGGTACAGGTCTGACATGTTTCATCATGTCATTTTCAAAGAAGAGTCCAGGTGTCACCTCCTGAAAGCTGGTATTGACTAGCACTCAAATCCAGCCAGCCCGCAGAAATTCCCTAATTTTCTACTTGTAATCTCCAGTTACAGTACAGCAGAAATTCTCAGAAAATAGAATAACCCAAATGAGAAAATCTCATTTTAAAAGGTAAACAACATTTCAGGCAAACCTGAGTGCTGAGACCCTGTAGAATTACAGGGAACACATAATTTTACCTTCTGGGAGGAAAGCATCTTAGTGACCAAAACATAATGGTAGAGAGGTTACAGCTGGCCACCCCCAATTAATGAGGAAAACACAAAAGAACACCCTGATGAGTGCAGGAAGAAACTCATCAGGATTACTTGGAGTAATGGTGCCAGGAGACATACTCTCCTTGTCAAATCCGTGTATGGGATCGTATGCCATATACAGGAACACGACAGGATGCAACTGAATCAGTAAATGCTTCAGAAATACCCTGGGCCAGAGCTGTGCTCCATGCGGGACTTGAGTTGCACCGGCAGCTCAAAGGGGGCTGCTGCCTATGGCCCCAAGTCATCAGCAAAGATGTTAGGCTAAATTAAGTTACTGCGAGAAGTATCAAGTATGCCCAGTAGCATATTCTAGTATGTGGCCCAGCAGCAATTTCTAATTCCCAAATGTCTAGGAGAAATATCCTAACCAACCTGAAAGTAGGAGCTGCTATTACCCAACATTTACTGTGAATATATTGTAAAACCTGTTCCCCTCTGTTCCTGCCAGCAATTAGAAATTGAGGACCATGAGCCCTGGAGCTCTCTTATGTCAGTTAAATAAAGCTGACGGCTGATTCTCAGCAATGTTTTGCCTGACTACAACATGATGTTTCTGGACTCACTGGACTTTGTGACACTCAGCAACTTTCAGAATTTGGAGATTTTTATTTTGGTGATTAAATAGGGTCAACATGCTGAACAGGCCTATAAAGAGAATGTATTAAGACTGTTCCTGGGAAGGTGTCTTTCACATTGTCTATGTTATATGCATTTAAATTACAAGCCTGAATAGATTATGTTTAAATACTTAAAAATTTCTTAGGAAAAAACCCTCAAACATTTATCTTTATATGTAAAATACACATGATAATATAGACAACATTTTGGGGATGAATCTGAGATCTGATGGAGTAACACTTTGTATTATCTACTAAATACGACAAAATGAATACCTAAAGGTTACATGTTATAAATAAAGATGAATAGCCAATGTGACTCTGTGGTGTTCCTTGCAATGTCAATAGCATTCTTCAGCAGTTTTAAGTACACACCACTTGCATGCAGTACTTCTGTATTGAAAAAGAGAGTCCTTAGATGATGGACAGATTGTGAAAGCAAATTTACTAAATCCTTTCATTTTCCAGTCCCTTCAGCATGGAATCAAACACTACTTCTTTTTGCGGTAATAGCAACCTGTAGCTCTAAAAATGACATTTTAAATCAAAGTCTTCTTTTACTTACCATAGTAGTCATTCAAACTATGAAGTAAACCAGTCATGTCTTGTCTTGACTCTAGATATGTCGACTTAAAGAGTGTCCCCGGTCTGAAGCCAGGACACGCTGCTATCCTTCATCTGCATATACAGTATTTTTTTAACATGTCTGGTCTCCTTTTACCTTACATAATCTCCTGATATACTTACCACATGACTCAAAAAATAAAACATTCTGTGATTTTTATAGTATCCAGTATAAAAGAACTTGCGCTGTAAGGCACAATCACAGTCCAAATATGATATAATTTAATATAATATCCCCATTATATATATAATTTAACATTATATATTAAACACATGATCTGATGTAAAAACCTTCAGAAATTAATCATTAATCATCTTCACAGCTTAACTTTATGCATATGGGAAACTCGTTTAGATTCGTTATATGTTACTGATATAAAAATAGATTGCCCTGGCATGCATTCAAATACAAGCATGTATTTTCATCATTTAATATTCAAGACCTGGCTACATACTTTGTATATGCCACTAATGTGGCTCTTCATGCTACACCATTAAACAAACATCCAAACAGTAAGTAAGGAAGAAGGCATCACTAGAATGTGTCATTTCTATTGCAATTTCAGGTGCAATTACAGTCTGTGTACATGTGTACATATTTACAGGACAACAGGTATTATGAGAATGTGGACTATAATTTACCAGGTTTTAGTGGAAAATGTCCTTTATTTGAGCTTTCTTTTACAGTCAAGCTCTCTACCAGAAACTTAAACTTTAGTGAAGATAAGCTTCAGGGAAGTGGTACAGTAATTAGCAAGTACAAGAGCTAGTTCCATGGGGAATTCAGAAATAAGAGCTTTCCTGCTGGGATAAATAGTGGCAATATGGAAATCAAAATGTTTTGTTATAACACTTGATGCTATTAAAATCAGTCTCTGCTGAATTCTCTCACATGGGAATGAAAATGATTTTGTGTAGTGACTGGCACAATTAAGAAATGTCTAATGTCAAAATAGAAGCTTCAAGTAATTTTTTAGATGAGAACTTTAAAAAAAATCAGAATCACATTAAGAAACACGCACTGTTTCCCCAACATCCTAAGCAAGCAAAGTTCTCACATTTTTGTCTCTCGCACTGTGAATTAATCTTCCAAATAAACTGGACATTTGTAATATGCAGCAAACAACTTGATGCCATTTCTCATTATAGTGGTCCTATTATTCTGTAGAGTGCCTATGGACAGGCATAATAAAAATATGCAAATTTGCCAGAAAGCCAGTATATTCTGCCCTTAGTCATATGCACCTCTGCTTACTGTGTATAATTAGCATACGAAAATAATTTGTTGTCAGGTTTCTTATTCACTTGCTTTGCTATAAATATAAGTTGAATCAAGAGGTCGAATTAGGTTTTACACAATAAAAGCACTAGTCTTTAAATGCAGAAGAATCATTCTGCAGCCATTCAACAGCCATTACATTCTGCCTTGCAACAATCTTGAAAAAGTTGATTTGGCAATACAAATGTGCTTTGTATATCCTATAAAGAACATACAGATCATTTCCTTAAATTAGCAAAGTTAACTTGATAAACAGCAAGAGTTTGAAATTTCTTTTTATGCCAAATGGAAATAATTGTAATTTGATTAGAGTTCTATCATAGTACAACTTCATTTTATGACATAAATGTAATTTGACCACATTCTAAAATATTTTTAATGGGAATACTCATTGGATAGGATGTCATGAACTATGCTAGTTTTTATCACTATTAGAAGACTGCATTAGCATCTCTACAAATGCAGAACGGTGAGACTTTTCCTCAAGCTCCTATTTCCCCATGACGACAACTGTAAGAACTTTTTTCAAGTGGAAATTAAAATTCCAGCTCCTACTATAAATTCAATCACTCTGTCATATAGTTTAACAACAAAACAGTATTTCTTGTAGCATACAGACAAGTAAAAATCAAGCAAATGGTCACATACACCTGTATTTGTACGTGTTTCTATGTGTCCAGGCCCATGCGCACACACGTTATTGTGGATCAGAGGAAACGATTCATTATTCCATCTTAATTCTGTGTAGACGCTTGCTGGCATTGCAAACCACTTCCAATTTAGCAGAAGTAAAAGCAAGGTTTGTCTCTGCTTCAGAGGAGTCCGACTCAGAAAAGGCTTTGCAGATTTGGGTTCAGAAGCATGAGCAGAACAGTGTCACTAACACTAAGAAAAGGTTGTCATCGAACAAAGATTTTATGACTATACGTGGCTTTTTGACTAGATCTATAGACATAATTGATTTCCTCAAATATGTAAAGTATTTAGGGAAAGAATGCAGCCTCTGCTGAATCAGAGCCAATATGCCTCATCTAAGCAACGTTACTTAAAAATAATAAATTAACTGGAGCTGAAAAGTGTTGTCCATGACTGTCAGCTCAGTGTTCCTCCGAGTGATGATGAAATCAATATTTTAATTCAGAAGAACCAGTGGGGTCCATCAGGAACAGACCCGCCTGGAGCGGGGAGAGGAGGCAGAGAGGGCTGCGGGGACCCCAGTGACTCCCTACCCCATTCCACCCACGTCAGCATGCGTAACGCGACTGTGCAGCACAAACGTTGTGCTGCTGACAGCGGAGCAGGAGCCTGCATGCGGTCTCAGTCATGGTTAACGCACCAGGGTTGAAGGTTGTACCATGTGAGAGGGACTTTGTGGTTACGCTTGTTTGGGTAGTGAAGATTACCCATGAACATGATCTTTGCATATTAAGAGAGGTGAATGGGATGGGGGGACAGGATGCCGGGGTTTCCTAATGATGCTGTTGCCCTGCACCTTGTGATAAAGCAGCAGTTTGCTAGGCGAAGCCTGCGAGAAGACATATGACCCGCAGTTCCTTAGAACCTTTCTGCCATGGTGATGTACTTACAGTGTCATAGCAAATTGGCTTTTTCTCACAAGACCTGGGTGTAGAATAATTTAGTAAGGCAAAACAAGACAGCTTGTATAATAATCTGTCATATGAATGGCTCTGCTGCTTGCCATACTAGCATAGGTTAACTCCAATGAGTTCTTGCGGCTTTGATTGTTCCCCTTTTTTTTATCACAGCACCTTTCTTGACATCAGAGTGTCTGCTGTACTTTACTTCACCATAGATCTCTTTTCCCCCAAATTCACTGCTTCCATTACCTGTGCCCCCATAACTTACCTTGCTTTGGCAGAAGGGAAAGAATATACAGCCGCCTCCTCATGAGGTAATCAATAGTGCTTCAAAGATAAGCCAGCTAGCAAAGGCTTGTAAATAAGTGTCACTTCTGTCTTCAAAAGCCCTCCATATGTGACATTTGCAATGCTTTTAGTCTCAATTGACCTGACCCAAGGAAAAGGTGTCAAGAAGCCTCTGCTGAATCGGAGCTCCTGAGGTTACTGCTTCACTGGAGAATCACCACCTTATGCCACACCGCTTTTCTTTCATAAATACTAAACCCTTAGGCTATATTAAGATGTTATATACATCATGGATGAACTCTCTACTGAATGATCATCAAAAGATGAACACGTCTTTGTTTAAAAGGAGACTATGAAGGCTGTACCCTAAAGTGGTTACACTGTAGATTATGCTTTGGGATGACTGTGTTTCTAACAGAGCATTTTGCTAACATAGATGTAATGAAACACTGACCAGGAACTTCCACAGAAACACAGAATAGTGACAGCTACTAAAACAGCTCTGTAGCCAGCATTTCTGTCAGCAGGGTGAGAAATGCAGATCCTTACAGAGCAAAAGCTTACATCCATCCTTTTGAAGAAAGAGTAGGCAAGGGAAATGCTATAGTCAATGTTACCTTACAGATTAAAACACTGATTTAAAACATTATTTTCTAACTATAACCCCTTTTTTTTTTTCTTGGTATTTACCAGATATATGGTGAGACATAAAATAAAAAGAGATGCAAAAATTATTATCTTGATGCAAGTAAAACAACAAAAGAAGAATACAAGAAAAATAGGCCTTTATCAGTGTTCTCATAAACTTGAACTAGTCATAAACTCAAAAATATTAATGAGTATATCTGGGAGACTACCACTATTTTTTTTTAAATACCACGTATGTATCATCTTGCAAGTTTAAGTTTGTGTGGTTTGTGATAAAGTCCAGAGATCAGTCACTTTCCAAAGATACAGAACTGGTGGTCAGTAGAGCAGGACTTGTGCACAAAGGAATGGGGAAAAGTTCCTGAAGCTCCTTGTCACTGCCAGAGCTTAGTGACATTTAATTGAGCTCCACAGGCATCACTAAGTCTGTATATGTTTGAGCTGCTGAACATTTAAGGAGAGGAAAAAAGAAAACAATTTTAAAAACCTCGCAAAGCAACACCTCATTTTTATTTCCATTATCACATATTTCTGAAGCGATAAACAACAAATCAATATGCCCAAATTGCTGACGCACTCTGAAAGGGAGTACTAAAATCTCCTATTTTTAGAGGCTGAACAGTTGCACTGTGAGTCTTATTTTAGAAGGCAGTGTCGGTCTGAGCCCCAGGAGCTCACCTGGACCCCAGAGCCCAGGGCAATGCCTGGATTCTGCTCAAAGTTGGGAAAACTGGATGCAGCATGAAGTGCAGGGTCACGCACTGGAAGGTGACATTTCCCTCACATTCCCAGAGGGAAAACAGACACACCTGGAGTTTATAAGCAAAGTGGTTTATTACCCTATTTGCACATGCGAGCTGCTAAGTATATAAATGTGAAATAATTATCACAGAAACATAGAATTCAGGTGGGAAAGCAGCTCAAGAGGTCTCAGTCAAGCCTCATGCTCAAAGAAGGGCCAGCTTGAGATCCGACCAGGTTGCTCAGGGCTTTATCTTCTAAGGATGGAGACTACAAACCTATATATCTATATAACTAAAATAAATAGAATACAGATTTTTATATATGTGTATATACATATAATACTATATTTAATTGATATCTAGAATTAGAAAAGCAGCTGATCATGTTCAAAAAGGTTTGTATGTCAGGTATTAGGGGATATATACTAGAAGGGCTGTGATCTAAAATTAGACTTCATTGTAAAAGAGGCAAATAAAGGTCAGATTTGTTTCCTTATGTTTCCTCATAGATAAAACAGTGCTCTTAACAGCAATGAAATACAATTCATAAGTGAAATATAATTCACAAACGTTATATTAATTTGACTTCTGATACCACTATGCTCCTGATGAGAAAATAACTTTACTTAAAAATCAAAATCTTTGAAATGTAATGGTACAAGCTCAAAGGCACTGATACCAAACCTGCTGCTTAATCGCTGTATTTCTCTAACTCTTCACTGCCAACTTGGGCAAACATGGCAAATTGACTGTTCCATTTTTAGGGGCCATGATCATGAGGTGCAGTGGTGTTTCTACTGGTATGGTTGAATGTTTGATCTTTCTGATTTGTTCCTGCGAGATTTCAAAAATAACAAAGCTGCAGTGGTGTTAGAGATCCATACTTCTCTCACTGCACATACTTTATGAACGGTATGTACTTTAATATTTGAAAAGCACCATTGCTCTGTCCACTGAACTGAATGTCTAGACTGTAATAGATAACTGAAATACATGTAGGTGCGACATGTTAATGGTGTATCTGATTTTCCTATCAATACTACAGGCAGAACCTTGATGCACGTCAACCTTATTCTTCTATTTTTACCATCTGTGGTAGAAACAGGAGTCTACTTTTTCTAAATTAACTATAAAGGTTTGAAAATCAGTGCATTTTTCCACTTCTAAAACATTATGTCTGAGATACATTCGTTTTCCTTCGCAGTCCCAGATGACTCCAAAGGTAAGCCATTCACACTCTACAGATCTGTTCAACATAGAATAAATGATGGGGAGGTAGGAGTTGTATTTTTTTTTCCTTTCACATTTTAGCTGTTTTAAGATTCTTAGACATTAACATTTTAAATAACGTGTCAAACATTGACATGGTTAATGGTGAGCCTTGGTATTAAAATTTGATACGCCACTTGATCTTGTCCTAACAGTTAAAATACTAAAAATAAAATACTAAAATTAAAAAGTACATTTCTCTAAGGTAAATGGTCTCTGTTGTCACTGTTTTATTAAAATCCTGTAGGGTTTGTGCAATCCTCTCAGGATTTAGAGCTAATTATGAACATTTCTAAGGCTTTAAAAGGTAATTCCACCAAACAAAGAAATCTAACCATACCACCAGAACAAAACCCATAGGCTAGAGCCAAACCCTCGCTAGGTGCATTTAAGTTTTAACTCAGAATAGAATAGAGACTGATTTATTCTCATTCATTTTTACTGTTCCTAAAAATTTGGGCTCCAGGTCGATGATGAGGTATTACTATAATTAATAAGAAACCCGCACAATAATGGCAAATAGTTATAATAAAAAGGTCACTCATTGTGAATGACACAGTAAAGGGAATAGGCCATGAACTTGCATGCAAGTCAGAAGCTCGGCACTTTATTTGTGAGTAATAAATATTTAGTTTAAAATAATCTAAAAACTTCTACCCAAGACTAACTGCTCAAACAAGAATACAAGGTGATTGATTGCACTGGCAAAATGACTTAGTAATTAATCATTCCAACAAAACAGTTATTTTCATTGTTATATGAGTTATATCTTCAGCCTTCTCTCAAGCCCTAACGAAGATGGGTTTTGCCCTACTGCAAAACTCTGCTGCTCTCTGAAGGTTAACAAGCATTGAACAGTAAGAAGGTGGGAAATTAATTCAGCCTTGGTGTCCTCTCAGAAAAAAACACTTGGAACTGCCATCTTTTGTTGTAAGGGAACCTAAATCAAGTGAGCCTGCATGAGTTCAGCGGTGGCAGCATGCCCAGGCAAGAGGAAATCTTTGAAAAAAGGACAGTCCCAGGCTACAGGGCAGAAGCAGGTCATAAATTTGTATTTAAATTGATACCAGAGACCAACAAGTAGGCCAAGAATGAGAGCTTTGTGTATTTTTCCTTCTTTAGTGAGACACTACCTTTACTTGAGACTCCAACCAGTTTTGGGGACTAACGTTACACAGAATTCCAGCCTTGAGGAAAAGTGGAAAGATAACAGGCCTGATATCCATGTCAAACAAGCTGTAACTTCCTAACCCGGTGTGGACAGCAAAATCTGACCAGATTGAGAATGGAATGATGAGATGACCAGAAAATGTGTGTCTAAAGACCTAGCTGTTAAACTCTTTAAACTTACTTGTTCAGTCTAAAGGATTACTGTTACTTCTGCCAACTTCTCAGCTGATGACCCCAAACTTTCATCATCATCTTAGTCTTGTCTCGGTATAGCCAATTCACTCTTGTTCATGCTCCGACCTTGGTCAAACTCTGGCTGAAGGACTGAGTTAATATAGTGATCAGCAGGCTGCATTACAGCTGCCCTATACCAACAGTTCTGGCCCCCATATACTCACTGTTTTGGGAGAACGAAGTTGCAGACAGGACAGATAGATAGTCACACCTTGGCACGCTGCTCTCAGCAGATCCTCAGGAAGAGGAGTTACTGCCCACAACCACCCAGTGAGATGTTCCTGGAGCTACGAGCAGCAAAGTGCCTGAAGACCAGCCTCATCCACTCCTCAGAAACCACTTGCAAGACAACAGTGCCTGCATATAAGTGCTGCTGAAGTTATTTAATAGGTCTGGTTTGTCTCTGGAAGTCTCTCTCATTATGATTAACTAGGTGGGGATAAGCTATGAAAAAACACAAGATTATTCTAACAATCCTTTCTTCACACCTGCATGGCTTCTTAAAAGGCAATAATGTGTGCATCAACTACTGCGTGTAGTGATGAGCAGAGCAATGTCTGCAAGCTTTCTTCTGGGAGATGAGCTGCTAAGAAGAAACTGCATGACTGCTTAGACCCAAGGATGATATTCACTGAGACTAGGTCTGCCATTTCTGCTCCAGCATGGCCTACTACGTACCTTAAGCATTCAGCAACGCAGTCTTCTACTCCCTTCTCTAACAAAGGCCCAAAAAATACAGAATACTATGTAGGGATGTGCTAAAAAACATGATCCAAGATACATCTCTTCTTCAGTCTGGGTTTCCAGGCTGTTGGCATCTGTAATGGAAATGAAGCTCTGGGGAATGGGAGTATTTTCTCTGTCCTCCTGCCCCACTGCTGGCAGCAGCCTCACCCTGTTGGGTCCCATCGCGCTGACATCTCTGAAAGGTGACAATTCTCCCAGCTGGTCTAAAAAGGTTTTATCCACAAGGAAGAAAGAATAGTCTCAGTTTTGTTTCGACTCCAAATCCTAAAAATGTGAATCAACAACGTGACTTCACAGCAAAAGAAAATTCTTAAAATACATACCAAGATTTAGATAAGCAATTTGGTTAGCAATTCCATAACATGAAGAATGCAGGTTAAAGGGTGGGTTTAGCAACGTCATGTATTATCTGCACTATGCTTGGATTCAAAATGGGGCAGGAAACTTTTAGGGAACAAATGAGAGCAAAAAGAGGCATTTTCCACCTAAAAGCTTGGCTCGACGTTTGTAATTAAGAATGAACGTTGCATTTCTTTTCAGGGACAAAACACCTCATAATACTGCAGCTGATTCAATAATTGAAAGAGAGGATGATGTCTGAAAATATAAAGACATAAAAAATTCAACTGATCATTAAAATATTTAAGAAAAAAAAGGTTATTTCATAACGCATCTTTCATAGCAAGATGTTAAAAATAAAATGTCCGGTGTTGAGTCAAAAAAATTCAGATATTGAAACAATGATCCTCAAGATAAGTACAAAGCAATTGTATTTCAACAATTAAAACAAAAATATCCCAAAATCTTTCTTGTGGGTAACACTGTTGTTATGTTCTAGCTTTTATAAATCCATCTCCTCAGCAGCTAATTAGTGTTTCTTATTCCACAAGGGTTTTAAGCACTGGCTGAATATTGTCTCACATAGCCTTTAAAACCTTCATGACTTACTGATGATTAAAGATCGAAGTTGTCTGTGTATTTTTTTTTCTTTCCAGATCACTGGAATTGGCTGGTTTTGACTCAATTTATGTCACAGCCCCAGCATGCAGACTATCTCTAGCCAGAACTCTTACAGGTATCACCTCCCATCTACAGAAATGAAAGCTCTGACACGGATCTGGGAAAAAACTCTTCAGATCACAGTAATAAGTAATGTGCCTATAAGACACGAGTTACTAGACTTGCTATACTGGTGCTTCTCCAAACTTTTTCTCCCCATTATGAGAACAAGGATGTTTCTCCCAAACTCTATCCACCTGTTCAATCACATGGCAGTATAAAAACTAATTTATCTTAGTGTCTCTCTCTCTCTGCAGATTTAATTTGGTACAAATGGTAAGATATTCACTGTAAAACCTAGTGGCAACTTTGTGCTGTAAAGGGATATACTTCATTTTTCCAATCGAAACTAGCAGAAGTATGTGGCAGAGTGGTGACATTAATTGCTTTCAGCTGTAATTCCTTCTTTGTGTGACTTCTAATTGCTGTGCCTTGCTAGAACACTACAGACTGCCCAGCTTTACCTGAAAATATAGGCAATGAGGTGCTGTCGGCTTGTTCTGATACACTTCTCTTCTACCATAAGATGGCAGACATAGTACATAAACTTTCAATAATATACTATAACTTACAATTATTAGATCAATATGTATAGGATGTTCACTACTGTCCTTACTGCATGAACCAGAAAAAAATGGTCTCACTGTTACTGTACTCATGGCATGCTATTAGTTCATCACTGCAGCTCTTTCAAAACAACATGACTTGGCAAGAAAAAAATTAATAAAAATCTGATCAGGCATAAAATTACTGTATTTTTGGTTAAAGTGCAGAACAATAGCACAATATAGGTATGGTATAGCTTTTGTTTTTATTCAGCTGTTTAGTATGCTGTAGGTATAAATGAGAGACTTAAACCAAGCATCAAAACTGAACCTTTCAGACATTAATGTGATGATAGCTGTGTTATTATGAGCCTAATGATATCTAGTGCACACAAGAATACATAGGTGTCATGCTGGGAAACCAATGATCTGGCTCTCATTCTGACTGCAGGCAAAGAATATCTCATCAAAGCTATAAATTTCATGAGTCTGTTCCCAAATTTAAAACCCTTAAGGAAATGGCTTTCACGGTTCAATAGTTTTAAAGGGTTGCTCTTACTTGGCTTTGTAACAAGGAAATTAATAGTTCTTCCAAAACAAATCAGAATTATGCCATAGCTGCATGCATTTTCATGCTGTTGCCTTCAGCATGTTACTTCCTTCCCCAGATAACATCGCTGCAGAATCCACATTGAATTCACTGTGGGGAAACATTTATTACCTGCTATGATTTCGCACTATAGCCTTAGATAGGTGATAGAAGTCGTTTACTCATTGCTATGTAAAAACTGTTTTCTTTAGGTCATGTGAAATAGAGTCAGTTTCTAATCAACCTTCACTTTTCAGAGAGTAAAACCTATCCAGCCTAATGTCAGGGAGAGTTAGCTTCTGTAGCGTGATGCAGAGCGACCAACCAAGAGGTAGATGGCTTATGGGACTCCAATAACAAAGCAGCACTGAAGTGATATACTTCTCTGTCAGCATGGTTTTTCCCTTTAAATATTCTGGCTGTGCAAATATTGAAGCTCCTGAGAAAGAATAATCATGTTTAAATCATTTTCTTAATTTAAAAGTGTACAAATGTTTTCTAATGAGCAGAAAATGAATATTGTGTTAGGATTAGCTGTTGTATGTCACATTTCATGCATATAATGCACTACGACTAGTGCTGTTCAGGAGAAAAACCATAAATGAGCACCAAATGACCAGTGTAGCAACACATTTCAATGTATCATTAACAAAATAACAAAATACTGTGGATTCTCATTTAACCAGTAAGAAGTTGCACATATACTGGGATTAAAATATCAAGATATATTTCCTTTTGTGCAGAATCCTTACAATTGCACAACATTTTAGACCCAACTATTTCAGTGTCTGTGGAACTACAAACAGGAGATTAACAGCATCTGTGTCAAAAGTAGCTTTGCTTTTTTAGCCCATGCCAATCATTTGGAGTCCTATCTTTAATATGAGAACGTAGTATTCAGAATAAGAATCCTTGCGTGAGGCAATTCATCTAATAGCAAACTATTGCGCGTACATCTATGATATATCTATGATACAACATAAACCATACTCTCATAAATCAGAAATGTTACTCTGTGGGTGATTGACAAGAACTTCCACACCTCAAATTGCTGACCCCCACATGAGGGAGCGGTGCAGGAGCCTAACAGGGAGTGGAAAGGTCAGACAGTATTTTCTAAGAACAAAAATGATAGTAATAGAAAAATTTGCTCTTCTCTGTGGGTGAAGTGATTGTCTGTAATAGAAAACACAGTGTTGGAGTCCACAAAATTCTCAATAGCCCACTGTTCCACGGGGGGAAAGAGCACACAGGGAGGACTGAACAAAAATCAACAGTAATCCATCATAAACTGCACAAAAAGCAGTAAATTTGCTTTAATATGAGGAAAATGACAGTTTCTCCTCAAGCATGGAAAACATAATTATTCCCTAAGCCACCCTAAAATAGCTATCACTGGTGCAAACCAGAAAACTTCCATTCCCAACTGGGGAGCACCACCACTGTTATGCATGGGAGGGATGGAGTGGGAAACAAATAGTTCTCCAACTAGACTTTCAGAGCAGCATGTGACTTTTATGATTAAATAACTGCATAGAGGGAGAGAGAGTAAAATAAAAAGGACATTATAACTGGCGGCTCGGGCACATGTACCTAGGGGTGTCTGTGTATATTTACATACAAGGAATAGACTGCTCCATGAAAACGGCTGTAACCAGCTGAACTAAAGCTGTCTAAACTTTTGCTCATCTCATCTCTAAGTTAGTCTTTGAGCATATTCGGACAGGCTTTGAGCCTCACCCTACAGGAACTAGGCTGCTTTCAGTATCCAGCTGGCTTGTGTTTGACTGCAGCGTGGACATACCTTTAATAAAAGCCACGATATTCTGCATCAGGTTTTCAACTTAGTTCTGATGAAGAGTAAGACTCAGAAGCATCACGTCATAGTTACGTAGGACTGTTGCAGCCATCTGCTTTACCCAGTGCATGGTATCCAAAAAACCTCCAGACATTGAGAAAAAAAAAAATGATGAAAATGAAATCCATACTGGTAGTCTGAAAACTCAAGAATATACAAAAAATCAATTCCGCTGCGAATTTTAATTAGATCAGAATCAAGATAAAGAAAGTAAAGTCACCTAATTTGTATAGTCTTTATTTGATCTTTATCGGTTAGGAAACACTCTATTTAGTAAAAATGTCTACACACAAGTTATTAAATAGGTCTCCTCCATTTTTCTGGAAGGGATGAAGTTAGGATTGCATTTTGATTCAGTCACATTTGTCTCACTTCATCTCAAACCCACTGATTATGATAACAGTGCTGGTTATTATTATTTTGCAGTGAAAATCTCTAAATTCTAGCGTTTTAATTTTGAATTAAATAACTTGACCAAGGACAGATTTCTATTTATCAACCCTGACTGTAGACTTCTGGTGACATACATTGGATTTCTGAAGAAGGAGTTACCTAAAAGTATGATTTTTGTCATTATCCTTTCACGTTAAATTTTCAAGAATCTAGGAAAGATACAGAAATACTCCTTTTAAGCTCATCAGCATTATGCTTCAAATGGAAGCTTCTGTGTCTTTCAACATCTGAACCATTTTTCTCACTCAGTGTTCGAGAGCCAAGTCATATACTTTCATACAAAGCCTGAACACCGAATAACCACCTTTCTCATCTTATGCACCCGTAGAGTCCCAGGCTGTCACAGAGCTTAGACTCACAGCAAAAAGACAAACCTGCTGCCATGGACTGAATGGAAATAGATTATTTTGCACAAATGAGACCCTACCTGCTAATTTCAGACAGGATAATTTGAGTGGATAAACACAACCACCAAGTGCACTGGGGGTGGAGGTGGGCAGAGAGGCCAAGACATGGCCATAATCCATCCCAGCCAGTAACTCCCCCTGCCATTACCCTACCTTTGTGTACGCCCTGTGTAAAACCTCATTCTCTCACCTTTTCTTACAAGTTACTTGTTCTGTCCTTCAGAATTCAGAGGCCTTTCAGCCCTTTCCGCTGGCAACCCTGTCCCTTCTTCAGACGCTGATGAGTACTAAGCTCTGAGCACTGACCTTGGCTTTCTGGGGTAGCCTGAAAAAAAGGAAGAACGTTCACTTTGTTCTCGTCTACCCTGTGATCCCACACACCACTGTGCAGAGAACAGTCCATAAGGTCCTGCGTGGTAAATCTGTGCTTCTGTCTTTCCTAAATCTGTCTCTTCCACTGCAGTGAAGTCAAAATCCTATTCTCCCTCCTTTCTGAGATGGCTACAGTGGTTGATCTGCACCAAACGGACCAATGCTGAATTTATTTTATATGCTAATTTACATGATAGCTGCATTCGTTAAAATGAGATCTAGTGTTATAAAACACCTGTAGAGTAACTATGATTGAAATTTGTCCATGAGCTACACACATTTGAATCTCATGAACCAGAAAAGAATTTATAAAAGATACTGCTTAAGCACAGGCATGTTGTTTTTAAAATATCTGAAACTATCATTTATAAGATGGGATAAAATTGAGGATGACTATTTACACTATTACACTATTTACAATCTGATTTAACACTCAATATACAGAGTAACAGTAAAAATATGGAAGAGTGGGAAAAGAGGTGAACTTTTTCAATTGAAGATGATTCATTTCTCCTAGAGCAAGATAAACTTCACTCACAGGACTTCAGTGAGTGTTGCTCTAATACTAAAACAGAATCAGTAAGATTTTTGGTTTCTTCATTGCAACCTGTGAAACTATCGGGCTATAAACCTACATCTGAGTTTCTTGTACTAACCTTCCTATTTACTGACCTGCACAGGCTAAAAAGCAGAGGTAAATCAGAAATCAAAATGATGAGTACAGGAAGAAGGGGTTTTTATTTTAGATTTTCATTACTCACTTAAAGGTCTAATGACACAGCGAGAAGTTATTTTATTCTGTTAGAATGGAAAGATTGGTATGAAAGAATTGGACCTGTGCAGGATGGCCTAATCAAGACAAAAGCTTGATATTCATTAAAAGACAATGATCACGTGAAAATGGAAATGGTTTACATGGAAGAAAATGATAATGCGACATGAAGACAATTAAAAATCAGAAGAGATACAAACATGTAAAACTAATTACTTATGAAAACATACACTACATATACCAAAAAATCCTTGCCTCCACCCAGTCGTCAGCTACATTTATTTTAATCACTGATCAGAAGAAATTTCAGAACTAATTTAGTAGAATGTATTTATCTAACTTATAAGAATCAAAGCTCTTGCTCAGAAATACCAAAATATGTCTGAATTATAACTATCCTTTAAGGATAACACTGCTTTGTAGAGTAAAAAATAAATTGACCTGTTTGCTTAGTAAATGCTATTAGTGATGAATAACCCACCAGCTTTCTACACCATGTTCAAAAAGCTTTTAGAATTTTATTGGTATGGTGCTTAGTTCTGATAATTCAGCTTTTAATGCAATCAAGAATATCACCAGGAGCTACTTAATTAATTCCCCAGTGCAGCGTGAATTTAATTTTCAATGACTTTATTGAGAACTTTTTTTGTTAATTTTACAATGAGAAACTATAATCACTGTTACACAACTTGCAAATATTTCAAACAAGACAGCAATCTCCTATTTTTTTGATTTTTTCTGTTCCAAATTCAGCTCCTGAGATGGATTTTCTGCCTCAGCTTCATTTTCATCTTCCTGTAAAAGAAAATGAAAACCTGAACATTAATCAACTTATTGAAGAAGTACACTTTTTGTACTTATGCATATATATAGAATTCTGTACAGATTTTTGTCATCTTTTGCCTGATCAATAAGCATAAAAATAAGCAAAAAAATGTCATTTATTGAAGCATTTGATTTTGCTCAAGAGTGGAAATAAAAATGATAAGAACACTCAAAATTTAAACAAGTCTAATCACCTACATTTATAGTAGAAGAATAATTTAATGAGTAAATATTTCACTGACCAATTTACTGGATGGTTACATAAAGAAATTACTAAACCACACATGGATGACAAGATATTCAAATGTCTGCAGCAGACAGTATTACACACCTTTCCTTTGTTCTTGACCAGAGTTTTCCACTAAATTACTTTCAAATGCAAGAACTTTCATCATTGTCCTAAAAATTACTTTTGAAAAGCATCTGCCATTGAAAAATGTTTCATTTTTTTGAGACCAGATACGTTTACTTCACCATTTGATAAAAGACAATAAATTTAACTTCAGAGACACTTTATGTGCTGCAGCATCGTATTTTTGTCCCATCTAGCATATTTTCTTGACAGGTCTGCCAATTTTCCAATTACTTGTACCACCATATGTTATCTGAAGATCAGTCAGGTCTAAAATAGGAAACATGAGCATGTCAGGCAGCAGCATGCTTACAATATTCTACAGCTTCAGCTGTAAAAGTTGGGCTCATAATTCAATATGGGTTCCTCTGGATCTCACTGAAAAAATGAAATGACATCATAATGCCCCTTTCCATAGGAATGGATACTATTTTGTGTCCAGTACAAAATTGTGACCTCCAAAGTATAAATTATGGAAGACTGAGAAAACTATTTTATAAGGCAACTTGCAACCCGTCACATCATGAACAGTCCTTATCACCCATTCCAAGTATGGCCAGTTTTCCTGCCTGCATTTTAATTCAACATACAGAGAATCTTCCTTGTTCCAAAAACACAAAGGACAGCAAATGAATAGACATTTGGGAGCGAAGAAGTGTCCTGGCTGCTGTAACACCACTCATCACAAGTCACCACCTGAGAGAAAGGAAATGTCAGGGACATCAGGTGGGACCCAGGAACCCAGGGTGCAGTTTCCTGCTTTAAAACAGCACCTTCATTCTTCTACGAAAAAAACTTTATCTTTTTGCTTCCTAGTCCTCCTTTCACCATCAAAGGGTGTTTTGTAAGGGTAATTATAATAAAGATTTAGAGGTACAAAATATACAGGAAGATCACATGGGCAGCACAAAATAGAACAGCAACGGAAAATCTCATTAAAAAAATGTGGTCTTGTATTATGTTACACAATGCTAAAATAAAGTTGAAAAGCCAGTTGTTCTATTAAAGAAACATACACTCCAAACCATTCTGCTTCTAAATCGTCCCCCCTTCTGGGGATAGGCTAGGCACTGAGAAATATTTACATGACTGACGACTAAAGGCTAAATGCTTTTTTTTTCTTATCTTTCTGGACTGTCATCTCTTCAGTTACCTTTAAAACATGTACTGAGCCCTGTGGCTCTTTCAGTTCAGGTGAGGAAACTTGTCTGTGCATGTGTGTGAAACCAAAGATTGTTGATTTGTTGAAATTACAAGTGTAGCATATATTCAAGAGAGTGTAATGTATAGTACACATACAAAAGTCAAACTTTTAAAGAAAATAAAGGCAAAGCAGAACAGGAAACAACAAAGGAGCGGTGTGTAACTAAGCTTAGATGTACCACGTACGGGTGACAAAGAACATCGCTGAATAAAAAAGCCAGCCACAGAAACTTTTGGCTGCTATAGAAAAACAGCCAGGTTCTTTCATGAAGAATTTGTAATAAAAGAACAGCAGATCTGCATGTTTCTGAAGGTCTTACCTACAGAAGTTGCATCCCTACTGACCTTAATGCCAACTAATCACCTTCCTAGCACACCAGCTGCCATTATTCCAACGTCCTGACTTGTGCTCCCTCATACAGGGAATATAAACCCTACACAATCATTCTTTTCCCAACACACTTGGCATACTGCTTCGGGCTTCCTCTTCTAATAAAGGGAGCATAAAGAAATTTCAGAGACTACAGGAAGAAGACCTGGCCGTACCGTCACTGAGCACTACGAGAGGGTGAAGGGATATCAGGCTCTGTGGTTACTGAACATCAGCTTCCTGAGCCTATTTTTTGTGGACAAAAAGGTTTTATCCAGTGAAAAAGGTTTTGTAACAGAATCTTCTGGCTTTGTGTAGACTTGAAATGTTTTAATTCTGTGCTCATAAGGTGATGCTTGCTCTCTGGCAGATTTCCTAGGTTACAGCAGCAGCTGCAGTGATCAGTGTTTTCTGAGATGCAGAAACGATGGCTGAGTGGCTATGGCAAGTCTAGGATTTGCTCTGCATGAATACTCAAGATGGAAGCATCTGCTTTGGGATATTTTGCAGTACCAACACTCTCCTTTGTTCATCTCCTGTTGCTTCAACCAGGCAAAACATATCCAAACAGGTAAAATTTACCAGGAGAGTATAAATTGGACTTACGCAGGCAGATTCCCACACACAAGTCATCCAGGTCCCTGACTATATTGTTATTTTTTGTTATTTTGATAACTTTATGCACAAAAGCTTTCTGAATAGTATTGTATTAAGCCATGCTCCACATAGGACATCTTAATTTCTTACTCCATCTCCACTTTCCAAGAACAGAAACAGTCACATTTCATTTTGAAACAGAAATCTAAGTTTTGTATTTCTGCACATGGGTGATTGCTGCGCAAAAGGCAGAGTGATGATGGTTGATCTTTCTCATGTATGAATTAACAAGGGGAAAAAACGTTTTCTTTGTCAGATATGTCTTCAGCTAGATCAGTTCTCAGACCTGTGCGCTGCCACAGTGCCAGCACAACAGAGACGGCGGAAATGATTGGCGGGGGACACTGGAAAGTATGAACCACCAATTCTGGCACTCATGCAGCTTTCTGCCAGAAAAGAAGTGACAGCAGTGGTCTGAGAATGGCAAACTTACTAATGACTGCAAATTATCAGAAATTTTTGACCTGTGAACTCCTATGAATTATAAGAAGTGCAATATCACTGCCAATATATTCGGGAAAGATTTGAACGGGAAATTTAGAGCACACATAGTAACTGTAGTCCAAGATGTGAAGACTCACTATTCTTTCAGTTTGCTGACAAAGCAAAATTTCTATGAAATTTTTCATCTTTTTTTTAATAACCCAAGAGGCATCCCAATGATTGCACAGAGAATACTGAATTGGTTGGAGTTTCTAATGTCATTAATAATGTTTGAATTTTCAGCTAAATAGCCTATATAGCCTAATTATCAAGAAATTACGCAAAACAGACTGCAGATTAAACATATTTAATATATTTGTTTTACTAATTACCACCTATCATTATCATCATTATAATACTTTTAATTGTGACATAGGATAGCAAAGGAAAACCTTTTATTTTCATGTTATCTGTTAAAAAAACAGTCCGTGATGGCAGTGTGTAAAGTTGCTATTACCAGTGGCTACACAGCAGATGAAATACTGAATTCCAGTTTCTGTTTCACAGAAATTCAGTTCACATTATTTCTATTAATCTCACATCTCTATTTTATGTTATTATTTATTTTGCTTCCAGCCGCCTATGACTCTACTCTCTAGTGCTTTCTGTCCTAAAAATTCTGAAACAGAGACCAGTCATTTTGATCAAGCAGTTTTTGCTAGCAGATGTCATAAATCAAACTTCTCTCCGTATCTTTTCTGACCACAGACAACCATAGGCTCGAATATTATACCGTGCATTTTGAATACACTCATCTAAAAGATGCCTCAGCACAGATCTGGTGACTTGTAAGGGTAGCAAAGGGAAGTGAATCCCTCAAGACTGTATTACTACTCTTACTGAAAAAGTGCATTTAACAGCCCAAAGATTATCTTCATGTTGAAATGAAGTTTACTAGTCTGGAACTGGCATTCTTTTAGATTTACAAAACCAATAGTGATAAAGAAAAGTACAAAAAGGGCTTTATAAAGTGCTGTTAAACCCAACACCCTGAATTGAAATGTCAGCTCAGGAGCTCCTTAAGCCACTGATGACCGGACACCTCGTCAGCATCCTGATGATGCTGATGGACTGATGGACCTTCCACATCCTTTTTTCCTACATCCTTTCCCCAGGCATCCCTCCTTTTCCCTGATGGAAACAAGGTATTGTATTAAAGGGTCCTTTGGATGCTCTACGGATGTCTTCAAATGTCCTATGGACACCTTCCTTCAAACTGCTTAGTCTACACTTGGTAGCTGAGCATTTATGGGTCACAGTAACAGAACAGGGCCAAGAATTTTAAACTGAGAGCCTACAATCTGCCACCTAAATAAGCATTGTGAATTATTATTAAAGTATTGAGCATTCAATAGCTTTGCTGAAGTTAATGGGAATACTTTGATATTTAGATGTCTTTAGGTGCCAAAAACTAAAGGTAAGAAGCTGACTTTTTTAAGATCCTATTTTTGAAAATTTTGATCTGACTGTCATATAACTTCATCCCCTTTGAAAGCATGTTTAAGGTCAACCACAAATGGTGCTCCAAGCAGAGAATAACAGGTCCCATGTGGAAAGTTAATTTTGTGGTAATTATTCCAGAATATTCCCCTGTAGACAAATTCTGGCATTAAAAAAAAAAAAAAAAAAAAGCCTAGAAATAGGGTTTTGGGTGGCCCTTTCTCTTTTTTCCCCCTCCGACCAACTTCATTCAAAATGTTTGAGAATTTCTTTTTATCCCATTAGTTAATGATATGAAATCTGGAAGATGACAGTGAATTGGATAATTCTTAATCGTACAGGGAATCTGACACTACTCTGTATGTAGAACAGACCACACCTCAATTAACTGTGCTAGGAAATGCAGCAATTCACGGATTTGTGCATTACGCCACACCTGTAATTTTTACAGTTGCATTACAAAGATATACTTAATAAAATAAACTTGCTGTTGTGTGCTTTGCAAACTGTAACCCATATTCTAAACTTAATAAACAGCTATATACTACAGTATGATGTAAATGAACATTTGAATAATAAGAAAGTATGCAAAACACAAAAATATCCTACTATAATGAGGAATGACTAAAGGGTTCTCTATGCTATCACATAATCTAGAAATATAATCTTAAAGCCACGCAGGACCAAATTCAGATACTATTACTTTTCATAGTATCTTAACCCAAAAGAGCTGTAATATGACTAACATACTAAGCTCCAGGGAGGGTGTCCAGCTGGTATTTCATCTCCTGCCTCACAGATTCTAGCTAACAAAACACCAGTTGGAAGTAGGCAAAAATACTTTTAACACTCTTCAAAAATATATCAGGAAAAAGGGACTTCAGAAACTACGAGAGCTTTTCTTTGTGTATGTTAAAGTCTAGCTTTCCAATGTCACAGGCCAAATTTGGAGGAAAAGGAGTTTCGGGGCTAAAAATTGGGAGTTCAATCAGTCTCCCTGTTAAATAGGCAAAAGGTGAGCATCAGCACTCAAATTCAAAAGTTATTTTTCTTCCAAAGCCTATGCTATCTTCTTCAGATGTATTTCTGACAACTCTTATAATGAAGAGTGGTGCAAAAATACAGAGTACAACTGGAACAGTTCTTTACCAATGGATATTAGAAGCAAATACAAATTTCTTGTGATAGATGACAGTTTTCTGTCACCATAGCTCTGCAGTGATAAGGCAGCTGTTTGTTTCCCAAGAAAAGGAGACCCTTGCTACATGGATCATTTTCATAGTGACAGCCTTGACAAGTTTGACATTTGCTTCATGAAGTATTCTGAAGCAGCCATCAAGAAAATGCCCCCTCCGGGACCACTGGCAAGCTGACAGTTGTACCTTTTAATGCCCATCTCCATTAATTCTTACTGTCAAAGCCCACCAAATTCCTACAATGAAATGGAGGCTATGAATGAACTAACCATTATAATGTAAGTAAACATGACATCAATTAACTGGAAGCAGCTCTCCACCCCATTTTATTCAGTAAAAAGAGCAACATTTAACAGTTGGAGGTTTCCTTCACCGATGCAGTACATGGCATCGTGCTCTAGGTGGCAATGCAAGACTAGGAGAACTATTTTTATACTAAAGTGCCTCTTAAAAACCTACAAGCAGCTGCATGTTTATCACAAACTCTTTCCTTTAACTTGTACAAGAACTTTAAGTCTTTTTGAAATGTTTGTCAGTGTTCTGTATTTTCTATTTCCTTGTTTCTAATTCTGATTATTCAGATAAATGCACCATCGCAAGAGCCCTTACAGTCAAATTTCTTTTAACGCTTAGTACAGAAGTGGAATTTCATGCCAGATTTCAAATCTTCCATCTGTTTCTCTCATTTTAGGAGGCAACCATTCCACTGAGTGGCCCTTTTGGCTGACTGCCACTACAGTTGGGATGCTCTTCAGGGCAGGTGGTGCTTGAAACCCAACCATTGTTTTAGAAGTTCAGCTGGTTCTCCTTGAAGAAAGTAGAGGAAAATGTTTCCTCTTTAACGATTTGAGTCTTTAAAGGTTTAGGGTTATAAACTTTAGACTGTTTCTATAAGTGCTTAGATATCACAAACCTGAAACTAAGAAATAGATGAAAAGCAACTTTAAAGGGATGTACTGTGCCTGTATGGGACGGGCCTCCTTAATTTCCACTCTGGTCTCAGAGTGCACACTTGCGTTAGTTTTCAAGCCTTCAAGTCTGACACTGTCCCGATTAAGATCCTTTCTAAGGCAAATTTGTCACTCAATTATAATACTTACATCTGTGCATACATAAACATATATATGGAAACCACAATAGCATTTTCTACTTATGTGGCAACGTAATCATTATTTTTATTAATTATAAATTAAAACAGAAAGTTCCACTTTATATACACTCATAATACTACTACAGAGTAATATTCCATACCCAGAAATGCATATTCTAATCAAATCAAGATGATTTTGAATACTCATGGTTATACTCCCACAATATTTAGACCATACATTTACTAAATTATGAGAAGCAAAACTTCTTCATGTTTGTATTCTTGATACTAAGAAATAAAATGGCTTCTTCTTACAATAGCTACATGGGAACAAAAGGTGCTCAGGCCAACAATAAGGAGTTAATAGCTCTTTTAAACAGTTTTATTTCTAAGTACTGTTTAATTAAAAAAAAACAAATAAGAGGCTAATTTTTAACTGCTTAATTGTTAAGCTATACACGTATCTTGGTAGTTACTAAATGATAGCTGAAGATTTTTTTTCATGTTTTAACTGTTTTCACAAATAAGTTTTGCTACAGACAGCCTTTTATCAAGAGCTCTGAATATTCTTTGTTTCCAAAATGATTAACAACATTAAATAGAAAAGTAGGCACAACTGAGTTATATAAAAATGCTTCTGTAAGCTACAATCAAGAAGTGCTGCCTACTGTCGAAGGCAGCTGAAAGACATCACTCTAAACATCACTGAAGTACATGTTTTTAACGGAAAAAGATAGCACTACCACGTGAAAGGAATAAATTTATCTCAATAACAGAGAAAATCTAGACCCTAATGAAAATGTTTTAGGAAAAATGAGTGCATTGCATGCTTCTGACCAAAATTAATTAGAGTTTTAATGTTTTACATTTCCACCATAATTCTTTAAATGGTGCATTTATTTCATAGTAATAAACACTCGGTTCATTAAGTAAAGTTCAAAATCTGTGTTACTCGCTACATTTAACAACCTTTGGCCCTCTTCTTCAGTATTTCTTGGTTCAGGTTTCCAAAGCATCGAATAAGCAATTGAGGAACACAATTAAATTTCATGACTCTGCATATTTAGGATTCTTATTTCATCTAAGACAAAGCACAATTAATCTACCATTCTATACTGAATTCCAACTTTAGTGAGCCATGATAGATACTGAAATGAACTTACAGGAAATGCTTAATTAAATTACTGTAAAAAGCATAACCGAAGTTTTTTCTTTCTTTATGACAAAAGAAAATGCACATTTAATTAGAAAAACTCTACTGCAGTATTATAAATTTAATAACTTGGGAATTCATGAAAATATTGCTATAACGTGACAGCTAACAGTTCAGAAAGCTTTTTTTTTCCTCCTTTCTTTTATATTTCACCAAAACATTTCACCTGAGTACAGCCATGAAATTTTGTTCAGGCTCAAGGCATAAAAGATGGATCTTTCAATAGTGTTAATACAATGACATAGGAGTCTGAACAACAGAGCAAAAGCCTTTATTTTAGGTCACCTATTTTACAAAATGCGATATAAGTAAATGCTGTAAAAACGGCTTTATATTTGTTGTAATACTGAATGCGTATATTTAGTCACAATCCATGAAGTTGCAAACAAAACTGATAGAAATGGACGAAGCTGTGGAAGTAGATGGAGGATAGGCTACGACAGCAAAGAGAACCTGTGCTACTGATGAAGAAATCAGAGATGGAAAAGACTGTTGCTTTTTCAAAAAAACCACAACTCCTTTCAGTAGATTCCCCAAAACACATACTGACATTTAAATTCAGAATCCAACAACTATAACTAGATAGACGTTTCAATGATTAAATAAAATCCCCAAAAGAGCATTCTAGGCTAGGACCAGATCCATATCTTTATGCTAACAAAAACCAGGTACAATCCCTCCTGGAAGACCTACACCTTCCCTGCTGTTATCATTCATTTAATCTAAATTAACACTACCACTGCAGACCTACCCAGAAGTCAAAATCATTCCTTTACAAGCTGTATAAACATACTTTTAATTTGACAATATAACCCAAATATTTGGCTATGGACCTGAAATCAAACAAGACAAGAAATCTATGGCTTTAGAAGTTGGAATTCAGTTGGTTTGATGGCAAAGGAAGGCCTGTAGATTTATTTGGTTTTATATTTTCTTTATTTCTGTATTTGAAGGTAGAACTTACTGTTCTGATCTTGTAACGATGCCTGAATGGTCCTGTTTCATACAACAGATCAACTCAGCTGTATTTGAAGCATCAAGGGTGTGTTGATAATAAACACATAGTCAATGTTGAGTCAAAATTGTAAAATTTAATACACCAAGGTTTCAATAGTTTCAAGCTGATCAGCTTCTAAATTAAAAAATGAATGCATTAGGTTTAACAGTAGAATGAATTCTCTTCAACCTCCATTTGTCTTTGCATTTCCAAGTGAGGTTCTAAAGCCAAATGTTTTTTAATTCAGTGGGTATAGTGAGGGATGTTTTGGTAATTTGTCATGATAGCGATGTTGCTTCACTGCAGTGTCCAACCATTTAAGGTAATACTATCATCAAAATGAACTTCGCAAAAACCTGCCCTGTAAAAGCAGCATCTGCCTCCAAACACTCACTGATATCCTTCCAATTTTTTTTCTCTGACAATATTTATACACCTTGTAAAAAAAAAAATTAGTTGCCTTTCAGAAATTTAGAATCAAATTAATTGACAAATCTCACCTCAGTGCAGGTAGTCACTACAAACAGGGTTTCTTACAGGTTCATGGTGCATTTCTTTCTGATAAATCTATAAGTTATTTTTTCACTATACTATATCAAAGCCATCTTGTGGTTTGTCAACAGCTTGCTTCCCATCTCTCCCCGCCCTCCAACAAATCACAAATAACTTTGTTAGAAGAGTGGGAGAAAAAATACTTTGATGTGATTCAATTACTGAAAAGCTATATTCTAAAAGATTCCCAAAGCTAGGGAAATTTGGCTATAACTAATTAGTGTTTTGCATATTTATGGTAGAAGAGCTCATTACACATTATAAATAATTATTTATCTACTTTTTCCTTAAAACACCAAAGCCACTTAGTATCATTTCTTGAAACTCTTTTTGAAGCTCACTAAACTCCATTCCTCAGAAGACTACTCACTCAGAAGGTTTTTTGTCTCGCATTATGTTATATCACAGTGCTTCCAAGACATAACAGTCTTCACAACCATTAAGGGCCACAACTTGCAAACACGTATACATGCATCATTACATTCAACTCATCTGATCACTGAACTGAACAGTACTATTTACTGGGGTTATGTATGAAATACACTGTAGAACAAGGCTTCTCTGGAATGGAATACTGAATTTAAACAGCCCCTGGATCAAGCATGGCATTTAAATTATGGGTATTTAAGAGGAATTTGAGGCTATTTTCAGAGGCTATTTTTTCCTGAAATCCTATTGCTGCCAGTCAGCTGCCTCTAAAGAGTTCCTGCCCAGCACCTTACGTAGGGTCAGCAATGGCCCCGCAGCGACGTTCGGTAGTTGCTGCTCTCTGCTCTTGTACCACAGCTGCTCTCGTAACTGTCAGTTACATATAAACAATATAAAGCACATGCTTAGATATACATTCATTTTACTTAGTTGCAATCTATTTGGTTTTATTCATTGGCTTTTCTCTTTCTGCACATAAAGGAGCTCCAGGAATTGGATATCATGATTCTAAGAGTTAACAGACAGTAACTATTTGATTATTTTCTGTTTACTGGTGATTTAAGATAATCATCATATGTCTCCTTTACTCACAAAACAGAACAGGTACTAAAAAAAAAAGGTTATGTAGGAAAAACAGGCTTATGTTCTCCTGTGGCAAATGCTACCTAGTATTTGATACAACTCATTTTCCCTGCTTCTTCTCATCTAGGTGTACCTTAGACAACGCAACACATCCAGAACCACAAAAGTCTGTAGCACTGCCATTTAAATCAGCATTTAAATTTAGAAACAAACATGCAACAATACTACTTCATCTGCCAACGTAATTTTAAAATATGATTATTAAGAATATGAAGACTATAAAGAAAATACAGCAAATGCTGTCTATTTTGGTAGACAACAAATCAAGGATCTTATTCTTCCTATATTAATTGATGCTTCCCTTTGTTTGTCAGTACTCTCCTTCATGTCAGTGACAGTTACTGGCATTAATCATTTGTGACTTGAAGTGGACTGAAGTATTTTCAATTCATTTAAATTCAAGGAAACCTTTCAAGAGGTAAGTTCTCAAAAAAGGAAAACCTGAAAAATTTTGTTGCTTCCCCTGTCCATTCAAAAGCCTCAAAATGATGCCTTTCAAGACCTAGATATAGAAAGGTCTCTAGCTCCTTTCAAGATTTTGCTGTTCAATTTAATAAATGGTAATATATCGATATAATATTTGTTTAACCATAATATTAATTAATAATCTGAATCTTGGCCAAGTCATATCATGCCAGATACTGTACAAACACATCTGGACAGTCTGATCTTGCAGAGTTTAAAATCAGTTATGAGAAAAAATGAAAGAAGAAAAGGACAAGAAGTAAAACAATATAAAAGCTAAGTGGGTCAGGATAATGGGCATGTACGTCAATCACATTTTTGTGCCAAGTATGGCTAATAAATGAAGAATGATTAAAAAGTGTCTATCATCAAAATGTATATAAAACTATTTCATGTAGAAATATTTTAAATTTATTTATAAACCAAATATACTGACTATACAGGACAGACATAAAAAATCAGACAGTTATTGCAGGTATTTTATCAAAACAGTACTGGGCCTTGAGGCGCCGGTCTGTAGAGGTGTGCTTCTGTGGGGGAAACAGTTGAGGTCAAGGTGAGAACTCCCCGTACGAAGCATGGTGTGAGGAGAAAGCTAAGAAAACCTCTGGATAGTGAGTTGGAAAATGTCACTGGAGGAGAAGAAGAAAGGGAGGAGTGGTACGTAATAAGGTTTATAATCTAGAGGAGGGTCACTAACAGAAACCAGGATAGAGCTAATGCATGTGTCCATAGTAAAGCGAGGTCTGAGACTCAGATGAGGAATTTCTCAGCTAAAATCTCTGACATTTGTCCCCCTACTATAATACGTATTCGGCCTGGAGGGCTTGGAAATTGAACTCGCTGCTACATTAAAGAACTTATCCGTAAAATGTGACTAATAATACTTTCAATGTCAGGATGGAGCTCTATGCATGAAAAGATTTATATAAGTGCTAAGTGCTGTCATTGTTATTACATTCAGAAAGCACAGAAGGCTTTAAAAGCATTAACTTTTCTAGTGCAGAACATCACCTGTTCTTTCTGAAACCAGCGAAGACGACATAAAATGAGGGCAGTTATTGCAAGAAATTGTCTGGTTTTAAATTCTGATGCATATTTTTTGTCTCTAGGAAAAGTAAACAACCATTAATAGCAGGAATTTTATGATACATGATATGGTATAATATGCAGCAAGCTATAAAGCATATGAAAAACAGTTCTACTTCATATAAACTTGTTTTTCATCAGGAAATTATTTAATTGCAAAGACGCTTTGAGACCAATCAGAAGGCAATGCATAAAAAAGGTGTCTGGTTTGGAATGATGAAAAGAGAATGGAGTCAATTTTTAACACATAATGAAATAAGGAAGTAACTACCAAGTCAGCGCTAGTACATCAGCCAGCGGGATCAAATGAAATTGATGTGTCTATTCCTCTTTTTCAGAAGGACAAGTACCTGCTCTCCAAGGAAGACCAGATCCTGATAGCATTGAAGTGGCAGTCGATATCCTCTCTGTGAAAGCTGCAGTGGTCAGCTTGAGTGAGATCAGTTTTTTCTAGGTGAATATACTTTCATATTTAGACTGTCTTGTGTCGTGTGATGATAATTGTTAAGGTTGTAACCCTGAATTACATCTTTGGGTGCACAAACTTTTGGATATTTAGTATCTGATTTTAGATTTTTAAAATGTATCGTTTATGTCCTGTTGTGTGCTTACAATCCAAACTTCGCTGTTTACTCAATGGACAGTGGAAGTTTCACACACAACTTTCCCTTCATCCAAGAACAGCAATAATTCATTTGTCCTGTCAACACAGCATTTTCAGATGTAGTAAGCATTGCCTATTGATATAACCAATTTTTCCTCTTGAAATCTTTATTTCACTGAGAAAAATAAAAGGCAGAAGTTTCTTTTGTATATTTGAACTTTAATTAGAGGAGGAGAGCTATTGGTACTGCCCAAAAGGTTAAAATACTTGCTCTGAACAGAGCTGTCACTAATACAGTATTTACATTTACAAAGTCATTTCTGCATGAATGGGATTGTTCCAGGCTGAAACCAATAGTTTTAATACCGTAAACAAACAAGAGATGAATGCACAAAATTAACTGTTTAACAGGGGTTTATGTACCCCCTGTGCATTGTATTTGGAGATGAAGTCCTTAAACTCAGAGGCGGAGGGATTCTCCGTGGATTAGAAGAGAGACTTGCAGTCTTTTCAGCAGCATCCTTTTATACAAAATTTGGCACTAACGCTCTTTGCTTCAGCAAATGACTTCACGCTTTGTCCTTTTAATCCAATTTCCACCTTTATGTAGACTAAAGTGTAGTGAAAATACTGAAAGAGGATGTCTGGAAATGAATTGCGTTAGAAATCTAATCCAGGCAGTAATCCAATCCCACACAGTCAGTTCCTCGTTAACTGAGAAGTTTAACCCACAGATAGCTTCATAACGAACCAGCATTCAGAACTAGCTATGACGAGATATAATTATCACACATCAAGATATGACTCAGCAAGGCAGGTAAGACGCTAAGACTGACAAAAAGATGAGGAACAAGCACTCTATTGAAAGCCACAATAATTGATTGTAACACTTATCCCAACTTGAATAGCTCAGATTTGTAGGTTATTATGGCATTAGGTACGTTACTGGTGCAGCCCGTAAGTGTATAAGCTACCCTATTCAGCAAGAGCTTCCTCATTAGCAGATATTATCTCCTCTTTTCTATAGGCCAAAGCACCCATGTGTACCTTAACCAGCTGCCCCACAGCAGACAGGAGCCTGTTCAGGAAACCCTTATTCATATTTTACTGCCATGGAAAACAATAATTTCCTAGTCAATGAACATTGCTACTTTTGTTTTTAATTTCTTACACTGATTAACCACAGGTAACTATTTGGACAAAGTCCTGAAAACGACAGTCACTTGTGGACGCCAGTGGCTTGCCATCTATGTGTCCCGGCAAAGAAGGGCCAGAAAACCAGCGTCACCGTGTCCCCCTTGCAGAAGCTCCAGGTCCACTGATGACTCAAAGGCAACACAACATTGCTGGTCATTTCTTGTGGATATGTCGTCAGACTTTCTGTCAGCACAGTGAGATTCACCAGGTATTTAAATCAAAAATAAAAACCCAGCAATCTTTAAGCAACTTAAACATGATGAAAGCATACCACTAAGATATTCCCATCACAATATCCAGTGCCACATACGCTTTTATAGTGGCCAAACTAGTATCTATTCATAGAGGTCTCTGTCTTTAACTCATGCCTTGAGCAGAAGCAGGAGAAAGAAAACTGAACCTACCCAAATAAAAGCAGGTATCAATAAACTAATGGATTAGAGTCCTACAGCTCAGAATCTGCAGAAAGCACAATGCAAGTGAATCGGGTGGCAGGGCAGCTCACTCTAACAACCTTCAGTACCTAACTGTAGCTCTCCTACTTCCCTTCACAGTGGGAAAACACGACAAATATAAGCCAAGGGTAGTTAAGTTAATTCTGTAGTCTGGGGATCCATACTGAGTTCTCAACTGGCTACCGCTGGCAAAAAGGAAATGGTATTTTCTACCATTCGTGAAGCAAACATTTTCCTAATGTAATTTCTTTTGCATAGCC
Organism: Calonectris borealis; assembly: GCF_964195595.1. NCBI lineage: Eukaryota > Metazoa > Chordata > Aves > Procellariiformes > Procellariidae > Calonectris > Calonectris borealis. The sequence continues at coordinate 140,843,504 of NC_134313.1, forward strand.
AAACTTGTCAGTTTTACACACTTCTCCACAGAAAGGTAAATTGGTCCTTAATAATTTCTACAATTTCTCACAAGATATAAAGATTTTGCTTATACAGGGTATTTCAAAGTTAAGCAGGTAGAAGCACAAAAGTGTGCAGGAAGGAGGGAAGACCCAAGAAAATGGAAAATACATTTCCTGGTGGTGCTGGTTTTGGCTGGGATAGAGTTAATTTTCTTCATAGTAGCTAGTATGGGGCTATGTTTTAGATTTGTGCTGAAAACAGTGTTGATAACACAGGGATGTTTTCGTTATTGTTGAGCAGGGCTTACTCAGAGTCAAGGCCTTTTCTGCTCCTCACCCCATCCCACCAGCGAGCAGGCTGCGGGTGCACAAGAAGTTGGGAGGGGACACGGCTGGGACAGCTGACCCCAACTGACCAAAGGGATATCCCATACCATATGATGTCATGCTCAGCGTATAAAGCTGGGGGAAGAAGAAGGAAGGGGGAGAACGTTCGGAGTGATGGCGTTTGTCTTCCCAAGTATCTGTTACGCGTGATGGAGCCCTGCTTTCCTGGCGATGGCTGAACACCTGCCTGCCGATGGGAAGCAGTGAATGAATTCCTTGGTTTGCTTTGCTTGTGTGCGCGGCTTTTGCTTTACCTATTAAACTGTCTTTATCTCAACCCACGAGTTTTCTCACTTTTACTCTTTTGATTCTCTCCCCCATCCCACCAGGGGGGAGTGAGCGAGCGGCTGGGTGGGGCTGAGTTGCCGGCCGGGGTTAAAACACAACACCTGGCAATATTCTTTCCAAGGTGATTTGAACTGCACTTTGCCTGCACTGGCTCTCAGCAATAAGCTAGTATTCTTGCTTAATGAAAAGGATTTGCATTCCTGGCCAATGTGAAAATACAGGCTGTATCTGTGATTCTCTTTTTCCTGTTGTTTCTCTGAGTGATTGAGATGAGAGCTAAGATTTTTATTTTGTCTGAATAGTTTCATTAAATGCAACACAGCCTCTCCTACTCCTTGGGTAAAGTCCCAAATATATATTTTTTTATTTTCAAGGTCTTATCCATTGATGCAAAGAATAAAAGGGAATTTTCTCGATGCCCATTTGGTTGTTTTGTTTTGAGCTGATAGCTTTAGACAAAGCCAGGTGAAAATAACATGTCTCAAGGCCCTGCCACCTTCCTCCCACAAATTATTTCCTTTTGCTGCCTTCCCAACATGTATAGAACTTCACGATTTGGTGGATGTTTCACCATCTTCAGGCTTGTCTCCTAGCTTTCACAGTCTACTTCACAAAATTCTCATTTTTTTAACCAGGAAAGTTCCTGAAAATCCTTAGGTTAATGCTTAAAATCTTCTTGGTATCCTTTCCTTTAGACACAAGCTCTTCTTTCTTTCTTGCTGTTCTCTGTCTATTTCCTTAAAAGAAGATCTTCTCTTGGTACAAGGATAAGGTAATTACAGATATGTTCAAGGTGGGGGGACTGAGGAGATTTTCCTAGAAAGGAAATATCTCGCAGTTGTTTTGCTTTTTTTGAATTCTGAGTCATAATTTTTACTCTAATCTGACATTTAAGGGAATCCAAGAGGAAAAACTAAAACAGGCACCAGTCTCTCTCTCTAAAAAATTAGACATGCCTTTGGGGACTACAGCAACGTGCTCCCACCAGAAAACCACCACCAATGGTGTCCATTTTGTAATGGTTGACATAGGCACTGAGTATTTCACTGATAAATGTAATTTTCAACTCATTCATCTGTCATAAAGACCTTTTAAGCCAGAAGCCCTGTTTTCTGTTAGGGAATATATGAAGCAATATTTAACCTCAGGTTTATTCTGTTGAGCAACATAGTTTATCCACTTCACCAGGAATGACTGGGAGGCTAAAAATTAAACATTTCAGATGAAAGGATAAAACACAGATATTAATTTTCCAACTGACTGTGTGTTCGGCTTTTTTGTTTGTTTTAAATGACAGTCCACCTGTCTATTCCATAGCCAATAACAGCAGTTGCCAGACTTCAGTCCTTACTCTCTCCTTTGGGAAGAGAACTAGTCCATGACTAAATCACTAATCCTCGCTTAGCAGCATCCAGTCACTACTCATTCCAGTATTTTATTTTATTTTTCTTCTGTACCTGGAAAATCAAGCTTCCAGTCTTTTCATGCAAAAGGAATAGAAAAAAACTGAAAAATTTTAGTGGGGTTGGGATGGGGTCAAGCAGAGAACTCAAGTCACATTGTACTGGTCTATTTGCTGGTAAGCTGTTATGTCAGCCATTGCTCCTAAATCCTTTTTGGACACAGTGACAGATTTCTATCATCACTTTTATAAGTCAAACTTTTAAATATTTTAGAACTCCCATCACATTAATGTTTCATCACTCTGAAAAAAGATTTAGATTCTAACAGTGACAATAGCAGCCTTTGTCTCAAGCGTCACAGATTTTCTGAGGAATACAGCAGGTTGTGATCATATTTATATCAACTGAGATAATTTTTCTAACTTTTATAGATAAAACCGTCCTGCTTTTACCACACCAGATGCATATTCCCCACTAATCCAAAAATGTTAAATGCATAATTGAATTTCCTTTCCTCAGGGCATATGATTTCATAACCCACGGCAGGAAAGGATAAGAAGAGTCAATTGACAACAAAATGTCATGCCTGTCCAAATAAATGAAAGGCCAGATCTCCTCAATAGCTTGGCTTGTGCATCATTCTCCTGCTTTCTTCGTTAACGTTTGTGAATCAGTGATCTATCAAGCCCTGCAAAATCAAGCAGTAGATACTCTGCAGTTAACCATTTTTTTCACACTCCCTGAGAGGCACACTCAAGCATACGCGGTTTAAGAAATTAGCACTTCAGAAAGCCCTAGGTATATTCGTCCTGACTGCCTCCACTGAAATACCACTTTCAAGTGCAAGATTGGCTGACTTGCTGAAATTTCTAAGCTGTACACTTACAGCTAGCTGGAATGCTATTATGAAAAGAGCAATATGACTTTACTTCTGACAAATGGTAGGCTTCCTTAATGAAGTATTTTGGTGCTGGAAGATGTGAAGCAAGCTCCTCACAGAGCATTGTGAAGATGTGAATTCCCATACTGAAATGCAGGAGTCACCACCAGTCAATCGAAGTGTACCAGTTTATATGATCCTGGACTTTGCTTGCCTCAAAAATATTGCTGTATGTTTGAAAAGTATGAAGTTATTTTGAGGCCTCTTGAGGTGACTGACCAAAATTCAGTGTACATAAACAGCATAATCTTAAAAAAGATGCCTAAAAACCTGAATGAAATGTGAGCTAATCAATTAATTTTTATGCGGTTTGATACAGAACCGCTGTTAATTTCAACGACCTTGACTCAGATTCATCTTTCCTGCGTTTTGAGCTCTCTGAAAGTTAGACAATTTACTTACACAAGATGGACAGTAGAAGGAATGCCCAGAACATAACTCAACACCCTTATCTTCCACACTGATTTTAGGATGGGATAGTGCAACAATTCCTTAATACATATGCGGAAAACATTATGGCAAGGACGGATGGCAAGCAAATGGAGTCACCCCTAACACTTTGTTTCTACAGAGTGCTCATCCAAGAGTAAATTCCACTCTGTAAATAATCACACAAGGTAAAGACTCAGAGTCTGTAGGAACTGGAAATATTTATAGAAGGAATTAAAATTAGAATTGCAAGTTTCTTTCAAGCTACTGATCATGCAGTATTAAACAAGTTTTATTGCCTTATCATAGTAATTAATTTTTGTTTCACATTAATGACATTCTTATCATGCCTAAGATGCTAATGCAATTTGACAACAGCAAATACCGTAAGATCATTTACCTTATTCATGTCACTAGCAGGGACAAATGCATAGCTTTACAATAATGACCTTCCTAACATACTAATTGCTTCCAAAATGAAGGACTGCTTCTGTGTTTTTGTCATGGAAAGGAAGGATTCATTCTCACATTGTGTTTTAATATCTGTTTTTTTAAAGAAAAAAATTATCAAGTTTCTAAGCAGCAGTTCTAAACTGAAATGTTAGGTATACCTCATAAAATTATATTTTCATAAGTTTCCTATTAAATACATGACCTTACAAAATCTTCCAGCTTGTTTCAACATCAATGTGATGTGATACTAATGAGTGATTAAAGTTAAATTTATTGCAGGAAAAAACCACTTGGAGTTCAAAGTAAAATCCTCATATACATCAGAAACACCGAGACCTTGTTTCAGCATCCTAGTTATATGCAAAAAGGTGTTCCAGCCTGTGACGGATGCTTTGGGTCTTTTTTGGATGGGACTGGCTCCAGAAAAGAAACGTTTCTTCTGACCCAGTGCCTCGGACAGCAGCTCTCTCAGAAGACGCGCGCTCTCCAGCTGCAGCTGGAATTACAGAGCAAGTGGCTGAGATGTGGGAGGTGCTGCTGCTGCTGCAGCTCGGGGCCTGGGGAAGGAGCACTCACAAAGAAAGCACGAAACTTAACCACTCGCCCTTGAATGGGAAGCGAGTACTTTTCTCCCCTTGTCAGAGAAAAGCGGTATATGACCCTTTAAATGAATTCTGCAAAACAGGTGCAAGGCTTCATCACATACAAGTTTTCTCTTGTGTTATTACTTCATTACAAATAGTACCAACACTTTCCTGCATTTTCTTGTTAAAGGAACGGGAAGCATAGCTGACAATGTGTTAAGATACTGAACCACAGTATTTGTGTATAAAATGCTTCATTACAAACATATTTTGAATTCTAATTACATTCTTATTAACCCAATTACTTTGTTATGTATATATTTAATATATTTAAACATAATTACACACTGTGATATGCACCCCTCCTCTATTACATTTACTGCTAATGGTAATTTTAACAAAATTAAGAGTTCATTGAAATATACTCAGTATACACATATTTCATGGGCTTTTTTGGAAACTATATTACTATTGTACAAAACAGCAAAGTGCTACATATATCTTAAGCTTTCTATAACAATGTGTACCTTTAGATTGATACTAAATAAGCATCATAATTTGTTAATGATGTATTTTAAACAAAATATTTGCAGAATTAGTATGAAGTTTACCACAAGCTTGTTTCAACTTTCACTTGACCTTCACTTTTTTTTAAAAAAAAGGTTTTTGTATTCATACATACATTCCTGTTGAAGATGGGGTTAAACTTGTCAGAAGCATCTTAATAAAATACTGAAGACCTCCTTTAATTTATGGCAGATATATTTTCAAGAAGGAAAATGCTGATATTATCTTGGTTATAAGCTCGCTGCTGAAATGATTTAGATATTCTTTTCCTTTCACACAGTATCAGTATAAAGCTTTTCTTTGCAGGCAATGAATTATAGTTGACACTTCAAACCCATTCTATCAGTATCTTCTAGTTCAGAAAAATGAGAAAACATAAATATTTATTCTATATATACAGAAGAGACACAGGCCTTTGATAAAAATGATCCATTATGGAATGATGAATAATTGTTACATGTGTCACACTTAGAACAGCAAAGGGCAAAAAAATTTGCCACTTTTTAATATGAGGATTTGAGGTTATTGTGTAAATAAAAATGCAGTCATTTTATCATATTGAGCTGATAAGTGTTTAAGCCCAGTGATTTCTGATGACATTCACTTCATGACTACATGGATGATGAAGCTGCTTGATACAGACCCTTGGTCTGATTTGATAAAGTCTATTAATGACGTTCTTTAACAGTGGAAAATATTTATGCAAACAGCCTTCCATTTTCCCAGTTTACATGTGCAATACTTCTCTAGCTTAAGCTTACCAATTAATAAGACTAGGAATCCATTTGTTCCATTAAGCAATCTGTTCACTGTCTTTAATCTTGTTTCTATTACTAACTTAAGTTTCTGTATTATGCAGAGAAGTAGAGACTATTATAAACTGCTGAACAATAAACTCTATAGGAAAAAAACAGTGAAATTTCCAAATATTTGAAACAATATTATCAGTCTTATTATCAGTCTTCCCTTTTAAAAAAAGCAAACGCCTCCTATTAAGTGCAAACCCTAGCCAAAATGCAGTAAACAGAATACAACTTGGCTTTTTAAAAAATTTTTATCCACAACGTCTGGTTTTACACTAGAAATGGAAGCTCTTTGAGGTAAGGATCATTTTTATTGATTCAGTGCTTTTAACCATATAGCCCTGACTGCAAAATCGAAATGTATTCACAATACAAATTATGGAGTTAAAAATAAATACTCAAAATTACAAGCTCTTGGGGTAAGATTGCCATGAAAAAGTATAATATATAATTGAACAGAATTAATTGCTCATTTCTGTTATGGGAGTTTCACAGACTGTAACATAAAGACCCCTTGCTTATTAAATTAAAACGAAAATGCATATTGATTTAAATTAAAATAAACTAACATTAATTCAGTAAATAAAAATCAGGAAGTTCTAAAGTTACACTACTCTGGAAAAATTGGCTAAGCCATCTTCTCAATGTGCTACATTTGTATTAAACAATGAAATATAAACATAGATGCTAACTTAGCCAAAAAAAAAAAAAAAAAAAGAGAACAGAAACCACGCCATGTATGAAATATTGCATCTGAAAAGTTTTAATTTTTGACACCATCTCTTGGCTTCATCGCTCCACCCGGACACTAGCAGGTTAACTTTTGGCATAAAGAAATAAGGAGTTGCGCTGGGCAACAACAGATGTTTATCTAGCCCAGTTTCTTGTCGTTTTCAATGGCCACAGGCAGATGTCTAGGGAAGACTGCAAGATGAAGGCAAGAACAAATCAAATTTATCCCTATTAGTTTCCTAAATACAATAACCTTTGAGATAAAGAAATTTCACCTGAAATACTTAGTATCACAGGAGGAATTTAGAAAACTTAGACTTTAGGAATGGTGATATTATTTTAATGAGCACTATAGATTCTTCCACCTTTCTATCTCAGATAAAATAATTAAAAGTTTATTTTCAAATTTTCTCTAAGTGTTCAGTTTCTACATGAGATCTTGAGGAAGGTATGAAGGGATAAAATGCATTTCCTTCCATGGCATAAGGAGAGATTTTGCAGGGTGTCACGCTTGTGGTGAAGGAGGAAGTTTCCTCTACTCAATCTTTCTTACAGGAACTGACTAGGGTTGCGTTTGGTTTTTTGTAAGTTTTTATGTGCTTCCCCTTTTTGAATAACTTGGTGCCTCTGCAGATACTGAAAGCCTTCTCAAGTAACAACATGACTTCAAAATTTGGTTATTTTTACTCTGCTGCTTATCAGGCTAAAATATGAACAATGGTAACTTTTGGATTATCTACAAGCTCTGAATGACATTGCATCATTTCTGCCTCTATTCACATTCCAAATACCACCCTTTAAACTACAAAGAGGGTGTTAAAACAAGCAACATTTTGCAGAAACCAACATCTAAAATTTTGCACAGCATGCACACAGACAAATTATATTCTATGGCTGACTCCATTTTTAAATGCTGACTTACTGAGATCTTTTTCCCAGAGCTAACTATATAAATAAAGACTGTCAGAAAATGAGAATAAAAATAAGCATCTAGAATGCAGAAAAAAATCTCTTTATGTTCCCTTTCTTCATGCTTCCTACTTTTTCATATCTTGTCTTCCATTTTGAGTATTATATCTCCCAGATTCAGAGCTATATTAGAACAAATATGCCCTTATCCTTGACTTTGTGGTTTTTTCCACACTTCTCTAAGAAGGTATTTTCTAAAGGCCTGTCTTTATCCTCCTAAACTGTGGATATTTATCTTCATAATATCCATCCTGTGTGACCAATATTGGATTAACTGAGTTTACCTACAGTGAGTGCCTACATGCAAAATGTCTATTGAAAATCTGGAGGAAACTGGAGTCAAGTACAATCGAAGGTTTGGAAAACATACAGGGAACAATTCTGTTCTCATTCAGTTGTACAGATTTAAGGCAACTTTCTACACTGACTGCTCATTTTGGAATTTTGGTTGTAAATCTCCCCCAAACTAGAACCTACTACTTAAATTTACTCTGTTTTTGGAGGGAAGATGCTTGGGTTAGAGTCCTAGATTTGAACATGGTTCCCTATACCTTGTTGAATCCAAACCAACAGTGACAGATTTCCAACAAGCAAGGTGTGGATACGCCCCTGTGCACTAATACTCTGAAAAGATTTCTTCTGATAAAGATCACAAAAAAAGTCACAAGGATAGAAGTGCACGTATACCACTTTCTGTGCATTCCAACGCCTGCGGTTCTTGATACCAAATCACAGTCTAAATTTTGTGTAACTAATCACCTGTCTGAGAATCTTACAAGTAGTAATTGATCCTAATTTGCGGAAAGAAGAGCAGGATTTTCATTAGTTATCACATGAAGCAGTAGTTCTTAGTTGTAGTCAATCTCCAGAACAACCCAAATATGACAAGCCTACTCTTGTGGGGTAATCTGAGGGGAAAGCTGTAAAACGAGGAAAGAGTGCTCCTTTTGAATGGATAAATACAGAAGAACTGGCCAATACACTAAAGCCAGAAACACTAATGGGTACTTTGAGGGTTATTTTCATTTAATTTTTCTAGAGTACCAAAATTACAATGCAGTCTCACTGTCAGTCCTGGACCATTTAACTGCAGGCTGATACTGAAGAGGGAGGTCCTGGTCCACAGCTATGCAATCCCTCAACCCTCCATGGATGTCACCCCATGGTCTGCCAGATCAGCCCACCGACCCAGCTCACTCATCTTCTGGTCCAACAAGACCAGCAGGCGGGCTGGGGGAACAGACCGCCCCTTCACCAGCCGCGTGGCCTGGGGCTGGCATAAACTGACTGAGGCCTTGCTCTGCTGGCTACCGAACTGCAGAGCATCTCCAGGCCCCCATCTTAGCCAGCAGTGAAACACATTCCCCTAGGTTAAATTCTACTCTGGATGCCCTGAAAAGCCCTCTGCAAGCATCTTTCTCAGTGAACACTGGCGCAATCTACGGAGGTTTAGACAAATAATTTTAGCCAGCTAAGTTGTGCAGTAGACGTATCTCTACCTTGTTTGTGTAGATGGAGAATACAGAGCAATATCAAAGCAGTTCCTTATGAGAGGACAAAAACTTATCTTTATTGGCAGGTGTGTGTGCTAATTTTCGCTACTTATCTTCATTTGAAACAAGAATCTTACCAGATTAAAACTCATCAGGACTGGATAATGGAGAACCAGCTTCCCAAAGATATCACTGCTCATCACAGTCTAAATCTCTCTGAATTTAACTGTATTTTCAGTAACATTTTCAGTTTCTAAATAAAACAAAGCCCATAACTATAGCACAGAATATGTAATTCTGGGTATTTCAGGTAATCTAGAGGTTTTGGAAGACTACTTTAAAAGTAGCCACTTTTAAACAATAAAAAAAAATTATAGGAAATCTGTTCACTTAAGAAGGATTTAGGAGGTCAATGAGGGCTATGAAAGATAATGGTGTGTGTTAATCTACTTCATAGTCTTCAGAAAATACATACTTGGTGTTAACATAAATTTAGTTTTAATTAGGGTAGGTTAATGTATATATGGCTATCGCAAAAATACACATTAATAGCAAAAAGAGCTATTCTAATAGGTAACACATCACTTACCCTACTGTGCTAAAATATTTAGGTAATACGAACTCTTTAACATCTAAATATTCTCCTTATCAGTGAAAGAAATTTACAGAAACAATACTTTGAGGAAGCAGCATTGCGACACTATTGGGATTGCACTGCAGTTCAGAGATAACCCTGAAACAACTGGGTAGGGAAAAATCTATATAACCTACGTTATTAATGATTACTGACTGACCTCTGCTTATCTTCACTACCTTAGAGATGACATTGAAATTTTCAACTCTGCTCAAGCTTCATTATCCAAAATCTAGACTTTAATAACTTAAAAGAGTTCTGATGATACTTTCAACTTGTCAAATTAAAATAAAACAGAAAATTTCTGACATTATATATCACCTAGAAAAAGGATCATTGCTTTGTTCACATAGTGCAATATTTACACTGCATACAATGACCAGAGAATGTATTTGCTTAATTTTTCATTCAAATATTACAGATAAGAGAGAAGACAACAAATCCCTCAGAAAAGAAAGAAAAAAGAACACTAAGAGTGTGTACATAACATATTGAAGAAAGGAGTTATGTTTACTTTCCTCCAGGAAAGAATTTCCATTGTGTATCACATGTGCCACACAGCAAATGACAACAGGAGCTTACATGACATCGTATCATGCCACGGCATGAATACCTCAAATCAATCCAGTCATAGCTGACCTGATAGTGCACACAGGTACACGGAAGTCCACTGACATCAGTACAGCTATCAAAATATACAGCAGGTGGGAAATAGCTTGTACAACTTGCTGCTATTCTCCCACCTAAAGCTTGCTTAATTCTAATTTTTCATTCCATTTTCCAGTCTCTTCCCCTAGCCAAAAAAAAAAAATTGTTATGATTTAAAGCATGTCGTTTAAGCTGAAATCAAAGCTGTTCTTTCTTCTTAGAATATAACTGGTTGTTTAACGCTCTATAACACTTTAAAGTGGCCAAATATAACAACATGTTCATTACAAATTGAATTTACAAAAATTAAAACTAATTTTTCTTTGTAGGCAAGGTGTTAAACGATATGTCTTATTAAATATACAGTAGCTGTGATTTAATCGTTTCTTCTGATCCTATCCATTTTAAAGAACGTTTCAGATTTCTTTTTTTTTTTTTTAAATAAAAAAGAACCTAGTACCATGCAAGGAAAGACTTTTTTTCTCTTTGAAGGAATGAAATTCCAACTTATCTGTATTCAGAATATGAATACAAATTTGTACACAAGTGATTCTAAATGCCACTGGCTTCCCATTTTAAATGCTGCTATTTTTCCAGAGAATGTGTCCACAGATCAATGACCCTTTCATGTGATCTGGAAATGCCAAAGAATAATACCTCAGGGAAAATACTGTTTTCACTTGAGTTAAAATAATCATTTTTACAACAGAAAGAAAGCATGAAATCCTAAAATCACGGAAAATGCCATCCAGAAAATCTATATATCTGGGGGAAAAAAATTAGTAGAGAACTAGTAATTGTTCAGACAAATTAATTTCAAACTAAAGCCATGGTAAAATTAATGAATCTCACCGGTTAATAAACTGCTCATTTGGCAGCATTTATTGTGGCACATTTCTGCGTGTTTCACCATTTTTCTCTTACTTTTTATTAATTATGGCTACTTGGAATTGATGATCTCCGGGGTACACATCAGTGCGTATCAAGATTGATGAACGCGCCCCAGATGTTGGAGTCATGCGAGGGTCTGTCCATGCACAGGGGCTGTGCTGTAACCCTGTACGTTTTCCTGTAGTGAACTTGAGGCACTCCTGACAACAGAAATGTAGCTGATGGAGGAAATTCCAGCAGCGTCTCCTTTCCCCTCCATCACTGCATGAGAAAGACGTTCTTACACTGACGTGTGAGCATGTACTTTTGACAGGGTACTGCTTGCTGCCCTGTGCTGTCTTTCAATCCTTCCCCCTTTTCTCTCCCCCAAAGGAGAGTCTGATATCAGATTATAACACTTACCTAACTTTTATAGCATGTTTTTCTCTGGAGTCCATGTGTAGACAGTTGTGTCAATTTCTGAATTCAATGATTTGGGTATTGGAAAAAAACCCCACAACGGTTATTTTCTACATTTCTAGCATGCTTTTTTATTGCTTTTAGAAATATGCTTTTAGAAAACATGCTTTTAGAATGTCAGGCAATAAGAGAGAATACTGCCGGGATTCTTAGCTTTTGACATTTTTAATTGCCTCTGCTTTGGTTATTACACAATAGATATTTTTGTCATCTAAATATAATGTATCTCTGTAGAATCCTTTAAAATATTATTTCAAACCAATGAATGCCATTTTCTATTTGCCTTTAATTTCCTCTGAATAGTAAGTTCATCAGAGTGTAACAATTAATTAACTTAATTAAGCTAACTTAATTATGTTCTTTCATAGGTCAATATGTAGAGCTACTCAGATTAATAGCAGAGCTTGTAAAGTTAATCTTCTTGTATAATGCAAATGATGCCAAGTCATGTATTAATACCTTCCTGAGTAACAGATGATATAGGGCTGAATGTACTTTAAAGAAGGGCAGAGACTGTGAAAAGGTTAAATAAAGAAAAATGTCTTGGATTTGTGGAAATTTAAACAGACCTAATTAATTTTTTAAATTAATAATGTTCTTCTAAGAGGAGCCCTCATTCCATAAGGCCATTTACAGCTTAAACATACATAAATAAATTTTGACTTCAAAAGCAGAACTGCATGACAGCATTTTCCAGCCATCTTGTGACCTTTATGTTTTGTTATTAAGAAGATTACATAAAACAGTCATGTGAAGAGATTAAACGGAAAATATGAATTCCTAACTCCAGAGCATTTGCATGCTTACTGTATTTCCCAGTTTATTTTACAGAGGAATCACTTCAGTAGTCAAAGGTATTATGTTCTCTTCTCTGTTCATTATTAATTCACTTTTAACACAGTTAGACTCTAAGGCTTTTTAGACATGTGGCTTAGCACTTTTGTTATGAAATATTAATGGGAACCACAGTAATCACAATAATTACTTGCAGAAGCAGAAAAAGTAAAATCAAACAAATCTGAGTGCCAAATGATCTGAATAGGTGACTCAACTCCTGTTTTGATAAATGAGTCTGATGGTTGGAACGCAGACTCTGACACGAGGAGTTGGATTATGGGCCAAATCACCAAATTTCAGCCAAGTAACCATATCTCAGTTTTCTCTACAATGAATCTGACTTAGGTCCAGAAAATAGTCTAAATGCACAGCAATTTCAGATCTACAGTCTGTTGCAATGAAGAGTTGCAACACAAAGAAAACAAAGAAGAGGAGCGCAATAAATTTTCTGTAAGGCACTTTGAACAGGAGTGTAAAAAGGAAGAGGCTCTGAAAGTGTGTAAACCACCATTGCTCAGAAGTTTTAAAACCAGAATAAAGTACTAACAAATGCACGCGAGGGATCAATCCTGTGTCTACTGGGGGACGGATGACACAGACGACCTAACATATTTTCTTTCCTTTGCTAAAGTATGCCATGTAGCGTTTGTGATGTTGCCCAAAATGAACATCCCAATCTCAGTGTAGCAGCAGGTTCAGAGTACAAATCAGCTTCTCTTCCAAAATCACAGGCCTACAACTTCTGCTATAAAGGAGAATTATTTATCTATGATACGGAACAATTAGTAAATTAGCACTTATGATTTTTCATCAGAAAACAATCTGCTAGCTCCAAACAGCATGGAAATTTCCAATGACTTTTCTAAGCAGCAAAGCTCTTTAAAAGTTAAACAAAAAAATTTAGTGTTCAAAAATAAATAAGGAGTCCAACCCACTCTATGTGGGTAACTGTATTTTTTTTCTTCAATTAACAGTGTGTCAGGAAGAACAACGTATTTATAGCAACAACAGCCTGACACAATTCTTCTGTTAAATGAGTTCATGCTAGCAGCTACACAGAACAGAGGGAAAATATCGTTATGCCTATGAAGTTTAGAAAAGAATGCCCAGCCTTTTCACAAGCACGACCATAAAAGCTTTGCATTTATACATATAGATAAAGATACAAATCTCTCTAAGAGTGCAAATCATCTTCTTGCTCCTTGCCAATGCTTATTTTACATCATGACTGAGTTACTTTCTCAAATGAAAGATGGCAGTGATAGAAATCCAGTTATTTAACAGTCTTCTAATAATAGCAGATGGAGAAAATATCACACGAGCATTATCACAAGCTTTGCCATGGAATTACTTTTTATTGAATTATTTCAGAACACGTTACATCCCACTTTGTTTAAAAAGCAAACACCTCAGTGTAACAAAACAGCCTAAGGATGGATTGGATGCTCTGCTGATGAAGTTTATAGCTTTGGGTTTTAAAAAAAAAATCTCTTTTCCTACTAACTTGAAGAAGTAATGGGACTTGTTGGGAAAAGTTTTATCCAGAGATCAAGGAAGGAAGACAACTCAAGAAACAAAAGATAATATCAGCCACCAATTGTGTTCATAAAAATTAAGAAACATTCCCTTTGCTTGTATATGAAATAATGCAGATAGCTCCTCTAGATTTTCCAAGAATAATGCAATGATTTTAACACTGAAGTCTATAATCCTTTTAAGCTGCTAGTACCATACTGATGACTAATGGCAGATGACTTAAGTGTGGGACACTTTTCCTATAAAACAAAACACTGTACCTCAGCTGTGCATTACTAATGGAAACAAGTCTGTGCTCTATCCAGATAAACTGCAAGCACTGAATGTCTAATAGTTCAGAAACAGATTAATGGGTACCTATCTTAATCTTTCTTTAGTTGAGAATCACAATGCTTTGCACAGCTTTTATAGTTTTTACACAGCACTCAGAAAGCACCACAGATACATAAGCTATTCATGTTCATATGCTACCATCACGTCACTCATATTTTACCCTAAAATGTTCCAGAACATGCTTTTTTTGTGGGGGAACGTAGGGGGTTGGTTGGCTATTGAATCCATTTTTTTATCCAAGAGAGAGAATGGCACAGCAGGTCATCTGTATCTGTACGGCTCTGGCAACGCAGCCATTCAGAAAGAACAGCTCTGTTAGCCTCTAGGCTTACACTATTAAAACATGATTAATTGATTTGCCACAGGATCAGCAAAGGAAATTAATACACATAACTCATGTATTTCTATTTTACTTCTAATTAAAAAAGAGGATATGCCTCTTATGAGACTCAGGTTTAAGGGAACCGTCAAAACTAGTCTCTTCTTACTTAGATAACCAACCACTGACACCATCACTCCCCATGAATTCAAGTGCTGCTTATGAGAAATGGTATCAAGATACAGCCCACCCATTTTCCTTTATAGCCACTGCATGAAAAAGGGAAAGCAAAACTACTTTAACAACAAACCTTCACTTTCTTCAACGTCACTGTATATTCATCTAAAAAACTATATAAATACATTTACTAAATATACTGTAACTGCCAGATGCACAATGAAAGTGACCACAGAAAACAGAGTAAGGGTCATGAAACCTAATTCATCAGCCTTTCAATTTTATCAATTCAAACAAATGTATTCGTACATTTAAAACATTTTAAAAGCTCTGAACCTTAAGTAATCAACATGTCCAGAGAATTTTCTTTCATCAGTTCGTGGTAAAGAATGTGTGATATCAGAGATATAATTTAATGTATTGACTCAGGGCATACCAACAATAGTGCAGTCCTGAATTTTGAAAGGGTTGTGGGAACAAAATTCCTGTTTTAAGCATTACTATTGGAGGGAAACCTCCAAAACTGTATAACTTAGTATAACATTCTATGAAAAGCGGTGTTATTCTACGCTTTCCTAAGAAACTGCTAAGAAGTCTAATGAAATGACACTGAAATTAGGATGGCACACATCTGTCCCCTTTCAAATGCATCGAATTTTTTCTTTCAATTCCACTTTTCCATTCCAATTCTTAGAAAAGACAATAAATATATACAATATTAACTCATCAATCACACAGAAAACTTCCTTTTTTTTAGTATGGCTACTAATTAAAATCATTCAAGCATTCAAATCTATACAACTTAAATTTTATTGAGGTTTGCACAGCTTTTGAAAACACAGAATAAGGTATCTTTCTAACTTTAAACACAGTTTGGCTATTTTATAACCCAAAGTGTTTCTGCATCTGAAATACATCGATGAATACACACACTTTCCTGAATCCCTCACAAAAATTTCACAGGTATCTAAATCTAAACACCCAACATGCTAATTATTTCTGCAGTGGCTTTTGTCATATGCCACATAACTGGACACTGTCCCTATCCTACAGAGAGTTAAATCTGATTTTAGTGCATGAAAAGAGGCTGGGAAGAAGGGAGGCAGTAAGAGGAGCGGATGCCAGCCTGTCCTCCTGTTGGGTAGAACTCAAAATTCAACCATCATTTCTACTAGGAGGAACGACTGGATAAGCAAAACAAAGCCTCATCAGAATGATCAAATGACATCCCACAAAGTTAAAACTGATGACACAAGTAACCCAGTGATTCGCTTCAGATTCAGACTGGCCTATCTAAGAGGAAAACAAATTGTAAAGCAGGAAAAAACTATGCTTTACACAAAGTAATGTGGCAACTCATGGGATTTTCCTTACTTTCTCCTACTAGAAGTTGTCTCTCCTCGCATTTGCAAGTCTAAGACTCTTTTTGAACATCACTTTCCACATCCTTCTCAATTCTCCTCCACCTTCCTGAAATCCTTAGCTGTTAGCCATTTTGCCTTCTTTAAACTTTTCTTCTATTTTGCTTTTCCATGGCTGCATTTGAACTTTTCCTTAACAACTGCCTTCTCACCAATACTGATGGGTTGAATTCAGATGAGACATAAATTATTATACAAATAATGCATCAGTTAGCAGCTGTAGTTAATTCCAAATATTAACTTATTAAGCAGATACTGAAAGAATATCAGGGAGTGATGTACCAGGAGACTTCAAATAAAATGAGAAATAAAAAAGGCATTAGTTGAAGTAAAGCTCTGCAAACCCTTTTTTTGACCTGTTTTTTAGGGTGTAATTCACAAATGTTTGCTTACTGTGCTGACTTACCGATGCGTAACTTAGATGGGATGTTTCATGGTGGGTTCTGAATTTGGAAATTCAGCATACTGCTGCTCCCCTCTCAAGGTTCCCTGCAAATCCAACCACAAAACTCTTTCTGACTCACCTCTCTCTGTTTTTATATAAACTGCAGTAAATATGATTGGAGAAAGTCTCATTCCCTTGTAAAACACACTTTATGACCCCACATTCAGTAAAACAGCTTCAACATAAACTGTTACTGAGATATTTAGTAAAATTCAAAAGATATATTTCCATCTTTCAATTCTCTGAAATTTCCTCTCCCCCTCAGTTTAGCTGGTTTTTATTCCACAAAGGCAAAAACTGTATACTCATCTTCCTCTTCATCATCTTTTACTAACTAACCATATTTCATTCCTTTTTCTGCAGCACTTCTCCTCTATTTTTAAATACCATCTGTGCTCTCAATTTTAATTTCTCCAGTGGAGTGAGATAAGTTGGCAAAACTGAGATTTAAGAGGCAGAACCCATGGCCCTCCATAGACTAGAGGTCCCTTTGCTACTCAAGAATAGAAACAGAAGTATTACTATAAGCTTATATTGCTCTATCCTCAGGACTGCTTAGATGTGATAACCTGACTTTCTATCTTAGAATATGTGGTGATACTCCAAAATAAGTGAAGTACCTATTTGGTCTTAATCCAGAAGACACTTTTAAGAATTCTCCTGGCCCTGTACTGTAGAATTCCCTCTTCTTCAGACAAAGACTATCAGAGGAAAGGAGAAATTCAAGAAGGTATTTGATAATTATCTAAAGGCTGCACTAAAGAACTAATAAATGGCACTGTATTTCCTATGGCTAGTATTTCATACTCTCCTTTACTGGGAAGATTATAGCCAAAAGAAATCTGAGGGAAAAGCAGGAAAGAGTAGTCTTTATATTACCCGGTACTTGGAATATCTTTAATAATAATAATAATAATAATAACCAAACTGTTTAAGGAAGCCGAGATTAATAATGTTAAGGCTACTCCAAATGAAGGACTTCCTTCTCAGAGGAAATTTAAGGATAATAATTGTTCTCTGAAAGGATGATTGCCACCATAAAATGAAGTTGCGAGTCTGAATTCTGCAGACAACCTCTCCTCCAGCTGTGGTGTACTGTGACACGTACACATTGCAGGGACAGACAAAACCCCAAGTCATTGGCTACTTTATGGAACTACCTTACAAGTCAGCACCTTTTCTTCTAACAACAGGGAGTATGGACTTATGATCATACTACCTCATTAGCATCTAGTGTCATTTTTTGGAAAACAAGGGCACAAAAAAAGGCACAGTATTAGCAAAGGTCTTTCCTTTGCACAACCCATCAGTTAGCTGTATTTAAATTTAGTGAAGGATGACAAAAACTTTACATCTACCTATATACCTATGTACAGATTTTACTTCTGACTCTTTAGTGTCACAAAGTTTAATTTGCCAGAATCTAACGGGACTCCTGTTACTGTCATGGCGTGAAAGACAGGAACAAGAAAAAAATATTTTTCCAATCACTGATAATAAGAAACTATATTAAAAAGGCAGCAGATGGAATATACTTGGCTTAGAGGTACTGTTAATCAAGGTCCTGAGATTTATCTTGGTCTTGCGTGTTGTTCGTATGGGAGGATTAGATTGAGCTTTAGCTTTAAAAAGTCTCTGCTATGAGTAAAACAACACTAGGCATGAAAAACAGGCAAACGTGTATCCCCCAACAGTTAATCTTGGAAAAGAATAGACACAGAATGTCCTACCTCTTCTGGACGTTTCTGTGCCACCGATACCAGCTCTTCAGAGCTACTTCTTGAGGTAGAGGGTACCACATTACCTGGGGCCTCTGAGACCACCTCATTTGACGGCTCGGAGTCCTGAGGGCAACAGAGACAAATAGACCCCTCAGCAGCGTGTTGACGTGGCACGCCGAGAAAATGAGACTTTTCAGAGGAACTGCGCACAGACAGAGAAATGAAAAATACTTGACGTCTAAAACTCTACTCTTTTTACCCTGGGCAACTTCTTTTACCCCAGAGGCAAAAACATCTGTCATATATTTTCTCTTAAAATGGAAATACTTTCTTCACAAGAGCATTATAAGACTTATTAAATAGCTATATAGCATTTCAGGATTGCAAAGTTCTGAATCAGTGTGCTTGTTTTGCCCATACCTACCCCTGCTCCTGAACTGCAAGGAAGGGAATATTACATTTCATCCCCTTATTCAAGATGGAGGTTTCTGCAAAACAGCTGGGACCATGCTAGAACAACCCCTCACAAACGTATTTTATCAATCACTGCAAATCGATACACAACTTTACACAACCTGGTATTAGGAAAGTTAGTAGAGTTGGCTATTAGTAACTTTAACACTACAGTAAAATAAATAAAATAAAAATTCTTAAGTAGTTTACATTCTACTTTCCAAATTACCTTGACTTTGCAATGCAACGTGACTAGATCAGTCAAAACAAAAACCATTTTAATATCTTCACTGCTTCACACAGTGGTTTTGACAACTGCATAGATTGAGATATTTTACTACAGAGAAAAAAAAATCCATTAATCACTTTTATCTCTACTGTGCTTGTTGTAATGCTCATTACAGAAGATATTTTAGATGTCATCGCTTAGCAAGCAGAATATGTGCTTTTGATATATCACCTTCTCTCTACAGTCATTAATTGCAAGGAAATCAAGATTATACTTTTGGAAACTGCAAGCTGCAAAGCTCATTATTAACTTTTTCAACATAACAACCTCTAAAAAGTAAATTAAAATTTCATAATGATAATATTCAGCATTTGCAGTTTAGCTCAATGTATGTTTGGACTGTTGGAAGGGAAAAAATGAACACTGTGGTCCAACACCCGTCACTGAATCACATGGAGAATCACAGGTAAGATCAGATATTGTAAAAGAATTAATACATGGAGGGGGTTGCTGGAGGCTAGAAAGTTGGGAAAATCTCTTTGGGCCTGGAGGGGGAATACTCTAGTATCTCTATTTCATATACCTTTTCAGGTGAATCCCTTTAAAATAGCTTCTGAGCTTAAATATTTCAAATAAAGCTTTTTATGCCTTTCTCACTGCATCACCTCTCTGTGACTTAGAAAAAGGATATTCTGGCCCATTCTGTGGCTTACCACCTTAAGTTTAAGGTTTGGTATGAGGAAGACATTTTAGGAAAAAACAGCTTTCAGCGATGACTAAAGAATACTATTGATTAAAATGTTAACAATGAAGTCCAACTGCCATTGCACTGAACTGTTTTACGGGCATAAGCACTGGATCTGTGGGACAAACAGAAAAATGAGATACCTTGGTAGAGCTACCATCCCAAATAATTCCATGACAGGAATAATAAAACACCATTTTTCAGCCTTTTCAGTTCCTCAAAAGAATATCAACACCACGGCTAAACACAGTGAACTACAAGGAGAAACATCTCTAGCATTCCGATAATAAAAGTCTGATTTTCCTCTACCGACTGTACGAAACCCCATGCTCTATAAGCCATCAAAATAAACTTTGCATCATGTTCATCCTGACAGCTCGTTGTTTTCCCTAGCAGATCCGGATTTGCACAGGCAAACGTCCTCTCTCTCAAAGGCCACCTCAGTTTGGTTCCCAGTAAACTATGACAATGAGACTCTCTCTTCTTGTTGACCCAATTAGCCATGAACTGACTCTGAGCACTGAACAGTACTGTTTCGTTTTCTCCTTGAGAACTGGAAAGTTAAATCATCACCATGCAATTTATCAGCTTAGTATACTGTTTCCAGAAGCTCTTCTGCGCTACTTACAAAAAAACAAAAGTAACAACCACATCTGCTGGAAGAAAATGATGTACTTGTCTGAAGTCTTTGGTTCAGTGATTTCTCCGCTTGAATTCTGCCTGCCTTTTGTGTCTGAACAAACTTTCATTGTGCTGCTATTACCTGTGGCCAGATAATGGTGGCAACATTTTTTTGTTACTTATGATTTTTGAAAGCAATGGTTTTCAAAAATGGTCTGAGCAACTGCAATTTGGTAAACACACATTCCTGTTCCATTCCTCTTGCCGCAACAGGACCAGCACGTCACGGAATTTCTTCCCCCATCAAGTCTCGAACATCTTCTTTCCAAGCAGCTTGGCCATCCTTCTCAATAGTTTTCTTAAGAACCAGCTTCCATTTTTCCAATAATACTTCCATTTTTAAGGAGATGGATAGAAATCAAATTTACTTTATTATTCAGAAACCAAGCCGAGAAAATGAGTCTCCCTTTCCATTTAAACTGGTTTTATTATCTCTTTTCACACTGCTGTCACTTTTTAGGAAAACTGTATAGAGCCTGAACATATGTAAGAAAGGCAATCTATGTTGCTCTGAACTAGTTTGGCAACATATGAAGTACAGCTTTCAGAAATAAACATTTTCAGTAAGTGGAATGAGATCCTTTCACGTGAGGTACAACGATAAAAATGCTGCAAGCTGCAAGTGAGAACTTTCATAAAGCTTCTCAGAGTGTTATGAGTACATGGACAAATAAGCAATAGTTCTGGTAATAAATACTGGTAACTTGACTTGTACTCAGCAAATAAAACAACCTGAAAAAGTATTAGCATTGTTTACTTCTGTAAAAAAAAGCAAAAAATCTGTATCTCTGACCTAAACCAACATTTTTATTGAAGAAGTGTTAAAAGGAAAAATGTATTTCAAAAATAATTAAAATTAGTTTCTTGTCCTTCCTAATTGTTATTTATATCATAACATACAGGACTGACTTTGCAAAAAGTCACTTCTTTCTTTTCCCAAGGCCTTGTATGACGAAAAGCATGTCAATGGCACTTCTCATTGATCTATAAGCCTCAACTGTAGCAGTGATGGACATGACTGTTCATGGACATGTAACCTACACAATAAGTAATTTGATACACATCTTTTCTAGTGCTTAAGCCCTTCCCATTTCATTAAAATATTATATATTTTCCAACCAACATATGAAAGCTCACACATCTGCATTTTCAAGTTGGACGGATGAAGACATAGCTTTCTAATGGATGACAATATTTAATTATATTAATTAATAAATTATGGGGGAAAACCACTATTAAGCAGTACTTCCAGTTTCCTGAAAATACAGAAATTCTTTATCAGAGTGCTCAGTAATTACATTTTTCCTACACAATGCTGACTTTGCTCAAAGCTCCTCAGAACATGATCCTTCTTGGACTTATGAAACCTTGAAGAGGAAACATGAAATGTGTTGTCATCCTACAGCCCTGCTTTGAACTATGTCTCTTTTCATATGACCTAAATGTTCATGCATTTTAAGATACCACAACAGCATTGGCTTGAATCAATCACAGTTCTGCAAAAAAATAGTATTTGAATTACATGTTGACACAAATACATAACAAATCGGATATTCTAGTCCTGGGATGGAACTTGCTTGGTAGTCTTGGCAGCAGACACAAAAGTGTAGTTGGTTAAATTCTGAGCCTTGGACATTCAGCATTCTATTTTTTTTTTTTTTTAAATTCAGGTCATCAGAGATCAAAGGTGACAATGACTGTAGGAGGCAAGAAATCAAAGGTGCAAGGTGCATCCCACTGTAGCACCTCCCTCAAAGCATTCAGTTCTTTTCTCCCCTTCATCCCATTTGGCATATTTGCTATTTGCATCTACTGCAATAGAAGCAAACATTGTTCTTTTAGTTTTGTCCTTTGCTGTGCAGAAGTATCACTGACACAATACACTGAAAAATCAATAGTGCATACAGAACAGATGTGGATTTCATTTGTGAGCTACATAAAAGTGATAGATTTCAGAGGAAAATATTTACATTTTATGCTATACTGATGTCATGGCTTAATTTGAGGACTTGACTATTTTTGCTTTTTTAGAAAAAAAAACCCAGACCATTAATACACATATACAGATATGTATTGTATATGTAAATATGATACAGACATGTATATTCATAGGGAATGTTATGGTAACAAAATACTGTAATTGTTTACCAATCCATGTTACCGTCAGCACAGATGTTGACTCATACGAAATAGAAACTCTACACAGCTTCCGATTTTGAAGAAAATGGAGAACTGACGTATATAAAAAAAAGTATGCATAAAATACTTATTTGCTAGAAAGCATAAGAAGTTGCATTTGAAACAAGATGATGCAAAAATAGTGTCTTACAATGGTATTTATACCAGACAAGTATCCACTATTTTTTCTGCCATTGCTACTTTAAAACAAAACAAAACTAAAAAAGAATCAAAACAAATCAACCCACAAACCCTTGATGATTTCAAGCTGACAGGTTTGAATATATTCTGTTAACTCTGCATCTGTTTTCATATATCATCCTTTACCTTGGTCCAGTTGAGAATTACACAAGTCATAAATTAACTTTAAACAAGTTTTGAATCAGCCTGGAACTCGTTTTCAAATTAAACAGCTGTCAGTATATTACATGGTACTGTCATTTTATTACCCCAATCAATTCTGTGTGGCCTGAGGTAGAAAGAAAATGGATGCTGTCTTCATTTGCAAAGGGTTTATCTCTCGCACCAGGCTCTGAAAACATGACTGCAGTAATGAATTGGAAGCCAAAGTTACTAACAAAGACTTCTAACAGTAACAAAATAGAAATATCTGTCCCCTTTTAGACTTACAAAAGGGGGAAAAAAAAAAAAAAAGCCCTTTCTGAAACATGAAGCCAGCTTCTTAAGGCTGAAGGACTACGGGAAGAAATCAGCACATTTTTATTGAAGTGCTAAGGTGCCTGTAGCTCACGGAGTATCATTTTTAGTGCTGCACAGGAAAAGCCTTCCTGGGTCAGACCGAAGGTGCCTCTCTAGCCCAGACGCCAGAACCTCCCTCCATCGGCTGACTGACCGCTCCTACCCGTCCTTATTCTCTCTTACACCCCAGGGGCATACTTCGAAAGTATTCACAACATCTTAGCCAGAATTTGGTAAAATCTAGTGAAGACGAGATATTTCTGGTTCTCCACAGTTCACAGGTGGCCAAAGTAAATCCCCAGGAGAAATGTAGAGTTTATCTCAATCTACTCCATGTGAGATAAATCACTTTGCCATTTCTAGTTTACCCTGTGTTAGTTAATAAGGCAAGAACATGGGCTTTAAACTTTTCAGTCACGCTCCACAGCTGTAAAATTTCCCTTCCTCTTTCTATTCTGCCTATGTCCCTCTCTTCATACTGATTATATTTAACATCTGACAATCTCCTCTCTTCCTCTGCTCGCTCCAAAGATAGGAAATTACAAATGCAACCTTTAACGTACATGTGTTAACCTCCTACGCTGCCAGTCACAGAGGCAACGCTGTTGTTATGTCCTTGGTTATTTTTGTTCTCTCTTGAGAAGGGGACGATGACACTGTTAACACAACAGGGTCTCATTCTCAGCTGACTCTGAACCTACCTCGGTTCAGGTAATAAACCTTAACCTAGCTCTAAAACCTCTGCCTTTAAAGACAGAAACAAAAGAAAAGCCTTTTCCTCTGTTTTCCAAATATAGAAACTTAATTACATTCTCTAGCCTCACACTATTTTTTTTTCTTCAAACACACTGTGCAATATGAAGGAACTAACAAAGTTACAAGAAGTTTCCAATAAATACCCATCTGTTTCAATTTGTTATCCCTCTCTCTTTCAATAAACTACAGCACAGACAAAGCAAGCTTGCATCTTTGAAATCTACCTACATTTCCAGGTGTCAAAGGACGAATTCCCACTTTTACGGTTGTTTTAAAATAAGGATGCTACTATTGCTAATATTTTACTAGAAGTGGTTGAACAAAGTATGAAAGAAAACAGGTTCATGCGTTTTCTCTGGATGCCTTCTTCAAATGGAAAAAAAAGATTACATATATTTAAAGCTAGAAAGAGCACTCTCAAAATAATGTTTTTCATATTTATTCTTCCAACTTTATCACATAAAAATAGAAACAGCAAACAGGAGAACATTTTACCATTTGAAGGTATTATCATTCACTGACCTCTGGAACCTGAATTAGTTTCTAACTCACATATTTTCTACATTTCCATTACTCAGTGTACTAATACTACCTCTCTTCGGACTGAATTCTCCACCTTTCAAATCAAACTCTCCTAGATTATTGTATTTCCCTTTTACTTTCTCATCATTCATTATTTCCCAACGTTCAAAAGCTGTTCTTTTAGCCACCCTTTCAATAGCTGCTTTTTCTGACCCCAGAATTCTCTGAAATGTATTCAAAATCAACTCTTAAACCACCGTAATTAATAAAACCACATTAGAATACAAAAACTGCTATTAAACTTCAAAATATAGATTCACCACACTAATCTCATCTCCTATGTATAATGCAAAGGAATACAACTTTCCTGTTGTATTAAAGCCACTGATCACAGGTACGGTATGGCTCAAACTATTGGCAAAAATTTCTGTACGAACATGAACATCATCACCAGAAATTTTTAGAATTTCTTCAATAAAGGGAAAAAGCCAATATCTATCCTTTTTGTGCTAATCTCATGTGTCTTGCATAATTTTGTAATTATCTGGTGCACCAGAGCAACAGATTTTATATGAATATCCTTTTGCAGGATATTAATATACTGGCAAGACTGCTGTACTATGCCGTTATCACTGCATGTAAGAGTAACTCAATACTTTTTCCTTTTTTGTCCACACTGCTTTCTTGCTATATATTGTTCTGCTATTTTTTCTTATTATGAATTAGGTTACAGGCATATACTATAGCCTAGGAAGTTATTTTTGTCCTAAGTTCTAAAAGTTATTTTATGGAGTTCTAAAAGCTCTTTAGGACAATACACACACAAATTATTACTGCTGGATCAGGATATTTCATCTTCCCTGTGCCTGTTTCGTACAGCTTTGATCTCTCCGACCCTTCTTCCCCCCCATCTAAAAACAAAACATAAACAGAAGTTGCAAAACAAATTCTCAAACACGTCACAAGCATCTACGGCCACAGTAAGTGTGGCGCTTACTGTGTAGCTGTATGTATGTTGCATATAACTGCAATTGTTGACTTCAACATATTTACAGAATGATATAGGCACCTTACACCTAACATTTAAAACAAGATCTTCTGAACAACAAATGTACAAAGCCACCTGCTATTACTTGTGGAAGGCAGTGCTGCAGCTACAATTGCTTCATTAGTAAGACTACACTTGGGTTTGCAGTTGTCTGTTGCCTTAAGCAATGTTTTTTTCCTTCAGAAACGATCAGGGGCAGACCACAGCAATCCATTCATATAGTCTCTCTAAAAGATAGGCTTACTCCATCTGTATTTCTTTTCAAATCATGTTTAAACTGCCCCAAACTTTCCATGCTCTTGGATTGCTGAGGTAGTGACAACTTGGGAGTAAGGTACAGCAGCAAACTTACTTCCACCTTTCAGGGTCAAGCTGCACATTTGCACAATTTATGGTCCAAGTAGTTTGATTTACTCCACTTCAGCAGCTTGGCAGAAAGCATACACAAAATTTGCTCACAATACTTGGCTAACACTTAACTTGAACTAGAAGATTGAGCACTTAAGAAGATCTCTGCTCCAAAAAGCAGCTGCTTTATTCTAACAAAAATAGAATGTAGCTCAGAAAAAGCTTTCTTTCAAGCACACAATCTTCAGATATTATGCATCAGCATGCAGAGTATGTCTGTCAGATGTTGGAACAAAGCTTTAAATTGTACCATCTAACTCAATTCTCAAGACAGGGTCAGCACATTCATAGGGTTGGTTTTTTTTCCCCTTTGAGAAGTCCTTTAAGTGATATTTATTTAGCTCCTTACATCTTCATCAGCACTGATTCTTGCTTTTCAACTCCTTGAAGTCCAGATTTTCCCAACATAATGCAAAACAGAGTGATATTAAACTGTGTGATCACCAAAAGCATCACAAAATCGTCAAAGGCTACTTATTAAATCAAGACTGGTTTTCATCTTTCCCCACTTCCAGAATTTTTTTCCAGTAATAAGATGAAATAAAGAAAGGGATTGCATGGTAAATAATTTTTTGCAGTCTAAGTTTATTATGCAAGTTTTATAGCTCCCTAAACTTTCCTTGTATGGCAGCCACTTATCTACCTGTGCTTCAGAGGTTTTCTATAAACACTCTACCCTGCGCTGGGGCAAGGCTCTCTGTGTGCCCTCCACATCCTTCTTTCCACTTGCCACGGTCCTATTTCTTAATTCACCCCATTCTCCCCTATAAGGGTTTCTGTGTATTTCTCCAAGTGGAATTTTCTCATTCTTTTGAATGTGTTGTGCTCACATTTCCCCTTCTGTGCCATGGGCGCTTCTTGCAGTCCCATTAATTTTTCCCATCCTGCTTTTCTCTCTCTCCCTCTCTTTCTCTTCCTCTCTCTCTTCTTAAAAAGTACCATCATTTATTTTCAACTGATAAAGCACAAAAATAAAACATTAATTCAAGGCTATAAAAATACTTTTAAAGAATGAATCTATCTATAGAAAAGCTTTCTATAAAAATGTTTCCTATATCCTCCTTTTCAGATCTCTCTAACATCTGTATGTGCCAAATTAAAAAATTTCTTGGACATCCTTTAAGAAGCTTCAAATAAATGTTAGGAATGCTATTTTGTGGGTGCCCCTGACTTATTCATTCACGCTAGTCACTAGAGTAATTAAAGAAAATTTCCGTATAACTTTATACTACTAAATAGAGGTACATACTCTTACTAATAAAAAATAGCCAGCTAAAACACAAGGATATTTTATTCTGTCAAACTGAGCTACACTGACAACGGGCTGTTTACCAAAAAGGGAACGAACAGCCCAGTTGACACAGTTTAAGATGTGACATTAATCAGCCATCTTTTGCTGAGCCCACAGGAACCGAAAGGTCACAACTAGTGCCGCTATTTTAAAGCATCCTCAGAAAGGCCTGGAAATTCCTCATTCTTCCCTAATTAAGAACACTGTAAATGATACATGGAATAACGAGGCTAAATTCACTCGAAATGTCAACTTTACTGCCTTGTTTTAAGAGGCATGAGTATTTTCCATATGTTTTTGTTTTCCTTAAAGATTACACCTACCAGAAAAAATTCCTTTTTATGTTTCTCATCTGTAGTAGAAAATACACACCAAGTCCCTTACTCTTAAATGTAGTTGCTTAATAACACTGCAGACCAGATTCTTTCAGTTAAAAGCATATACATACACTGTTTATACAAACATACAAATGATAAAATTTAATACCCTAGCAGTATATATCCGTGTATTAATTTTTAGGCTTTCGACCTTGAGACTACTGATATGGGAATTCCACAAATTCTCTAATCAAAATAGGAATGAACTGACTCTTGTAGTCCATGAAACTAAAACACAAACATACCTTTGAAACAGCAAACATAAGAGTGGTTTTAATAGTCATTTCATACCAGTAACTATTGTGGTGCGACAGGAACAGCTCTGCAGAGCAAAGCAGCTGGTGTCGAGGATCAGCCAGATGTGCTATACATGTTTCAAAGATATGACTAGGTTGGTCACAGAGGCGGCATGCCCATTAGCAGCCAGAATACATCCTCAGCTTTAGTGCCCCTTGACAGGAATCCGGTTTGCACACTCTTGAGACTACTCCATAATGTGAACCGAAGCGTAGCAATTGGTGGCAACTGGGCGATTCCTTTCAAAAATGCATTCCCAATCTTAACCAAAATGCTAAGATAAATTCACGCTAAAATACCACAGATTAAGATCCATGAAAATGAGCATACTAGAATGTAGAACCATTTAAGCTAATCAATAGCAAATGTTGAAAATAACAGGGTATATATATACCAGCTTTATTCAGAATTCGGTAGTGTTACCCTGGATTATCAACAGTTCCCTTCCTCCTCCTGAGATTCACTACACTGAAAGCTCTCTGTGGTCTAACAATTCCCCCTCCCTCTTTCTTTCCTCCCCGCCCCCCCCCCAATTAAAAAAAGAAAAAAAGAGAGGCAGACATACTTAAGGCCTTACTTTTAGATGATGGTTTGATTGCTGCCTTAAATTAATTGGTGAACACATTCAACCATCACAGGGAAGATTCCCTGGTTCACTTCCCTCTTCCTCTTCTTAAGACGGTTCAAAATCATATTTCCCAAGGGATTGCTTAAGCCATTTTGCTATTCTTTAGCTGAAGCAGGTCACTTGGCACGGAAGAAGGAGTCAGTGGGTAAAATGATTCATTGTATATTAACCAGGGTTCCTGAGAAAGGGTATAAATTGTCTTCTGAATATTTTACTATTTTATATCAAGGAGCTTTTCAGTCTCTGTCTATGCTGTACCCAGAAAGCACATAAACGACAGTAGGTCTATAGGTCATTCCAGTGAGAGAATTAATAACAATTAATAAATCACATCTCCCAAATCTCAAACATTTTGTATTTTCTCATCATTACCTTTTAAATGTAAGATTTTGAAGCTATCCTTACATGGGTACAGACATCTTATAATAACTTTCAAAAAGTTCCTTACCACCAGCAATTAAAAAAAAAAAAGTGTTTAGAATACCATTTTGCTCTCAAGTTCCTCTGCATTCTGCAATATTTTCAACCTAAACAAGCAGTGGAGATATTACGCACCAGAAGAAAATGGTAGGACAAACTGCATATTCATTTAATACACAATATACTTGCCAATATTAGTACCTGATACATATCCTTATTTATTGCACAGGACTGGTTACACATTTATTCATTATGTCAGTGATTGTATCAATCTGCTGACGCCCTTCTATTTCCAAAAATAAGTATGTGATGTGATTAACCCACTCTAAGTACACTTGTGCGTACCTTCCATAAATATTGAGTTATCTTGCTATTTCCTTTTTGACACTTCTTTTCTTTGGCTATTTATACCACATCTGAAAGGATACCATCTGCCCTTCAGTCTTCATGAGATTAGTAGCTAGAAGAAATCTCAATATCTACAGATTCCAAGGTTTTCCACATACGAAATCTTTTGGTACTGTTTGACGCAGCTGAAATACACTTGAGAAAACATGCCCAAAGGTGTTTCAAACCACTGAACCAGGTAATAATTTTCAACCGTTACCAAAGACACATTTACTAAAAGATCTAAGATAAACTTAATTGCTACCAGAATTTAACAATGCACTATACATTTTAAAGGTTTTGTGAAAATCTTTTCAAAAGCCCTCTTAAAATTCCACATAAGATTTGTGCTTTTTCTTGGTAGAGCTGATTGTAATGCTCTTACAGTTATATTCCCACACAAGCTATTTGCTGAGCCAATTTTAAGAAGAGGGAACTTTTCTGCTACAGAATGCTAAAATCCAAGCGATGAGACACTCGTTTGCAGAGAAAGTGGCTGACACAGCACAAATCGGCAATGCCCAGCTGTCTTCTGTAAAATGTGATTAAATGTGGCTGGCACTAAGAGAATCTATTTGAGAATGGCGACTAAACCTCACTACCACTATCTAACACAACGCCAAAAAGCAAATCTTGACTCTACTAAAATTCATTACTTGCTTAACACTTCATAAAATGGCACTTTTTTGGTTTCTTCCCCCCTCTCCTTTCTCTCTCCTGGTTCAATATGATTAGATTTTGCCCAGTCAGCATTAGTAATTTATAAGTGACACAGTACTTAGTGACATATATGGCTGCATTTCTTTGAAAGACTTTAAAATAGAATCAACCTGGAGAGTAAACATGAGCAGGTAATTAGGCAACTATAATAATATGTTCAGATCTTATCCAGAGACTAACAATTAAAGATCTAATTCTTTTTCCGTCATATAGAATATGATTACAGGTGACGTGCTAAGATAATTTGCAGGGTAATAAAGTTGGACCAGTTAGGAATTAAGATATGTAATTCTTCTTTAATTACATACCTTCTAGTTCTACATAAAACATAAGGCAAGAAATATATTTCTAGGTAAAGAAATTGATCTCAGGAATTTGGAAGCAACAGAACACTACTTTGCAAAATTAGAGTGGAATGGGATGCCACCAGACTCCAGATATACCTTTGCACCTCTGAGGATTCCCTTTGTTTATGTGACTGCAAAGCACACACCTTTTGCTATTTTCTGTTGAGTCTTCAATTCTTCATGAATAATCAATTTAGAAAAGATTACGCACACTGGATATGTTTTTTAACACTGCCCTCCTGGCAGCTTATATCATCTAAACCAAGAATTCAATCGAGGCTCAATAGGTTAAAAAATTCAAAAGTCAGTTACAAGCTTTTAATTCAGATGCTTTCAAAATCAACATGTGTTCTACTGATTAAGAAAATAACAATCAAAATTTCCAATAGGGTTGTTAACAGAAAGTAGTAATGGTCAATTACAATTTATTGGTAAATTTGTTTATGACTCCACTGTCAGCATGAAGTCCCTAATTATCAATACTCAAAAAGCTCATTATTTTAGGAACTCCAGAAGAGTAGGAAGACAACTGGATTGATGAAGTAGATCTGAATGTGTATCAGTGGTGTAAGATATGATGCTTTGGCAGCTACAATTTGGTGACTTTCACATGCGTATATTTTGCGACTTCACTTAAAAAGGAATGTAAAACGGAGAAAACTTGGGTTAAAACTACTATCTCCATGTCTTTTACATTTCAATATAGCATCTTCAATACGTAAAATTCACTGTCACAATGCTGCTCAATATTGTAAATATCCAGCAACTGATTTTCAAAAGCAAGAAAGAGAAAGCCTCCAGTTCTTTAAGGAGCAAACATTCCCCCTGTCCTTCCTCTATCAGCCCTCTCACATCCTTTGAGAGTACACATAGCTGCATACCAAAGAGGAGGTATAAAATTTTCCTGTTGCGGGGTGCTGCTCAGGGCTGAAAAAGTGCTCTCGTTTTTTATTCTCTCACGCTGTGTTAGCATAAAACCAGGTTTAGTGGCTTTACTTCAAACATGATGTAGCTGCTTTTTGGATTTTTCCCAATTGCAGACAGGTCCCAGCAGAGATTACTTGCCACTCAGCACTACAGTAGCGGGCAACGTAGGCTGTAAATTCATTTTGTCATGGCTTAGGAAGTGTAAGTCGTAGTTCAGCAGAAGTGCCATTTCCCAGATAAACCGTAATTGTAAGCGGATTTTGTTAGAAGCATAACCTGAAGAAGGTAAGGAGTAGCAGTGGCGTTTCTAACAGCCGCCCATGAAGAGATTTTACTTCCTTAACCACTACTTTAGAGTAGGTAATAGTTATTCTGTCTAAACTAAACCACATCTAAACTAGAGGTTTAGTCATTTAAATACTACAGATTAGGTGCATTAAAAAATGTATAATCACTACACTGTGTTTGTGATTTAAATTTTTTTAAGTCTAGTACTTTATTGATCAGGTACCTCCTAAATGTTCCAATGGAAATTAAACATGGCTGCGTATTTTAAGCAAACCAATAATTAATAACCAAGCTTGTTTCTAATTTCAGCCATCCTTGTTTGTACTTACTTCAGCAACATATTCTCAGTCGGAAAAAAGCAAAACTGTCAAGAGAACTTATGAAAAGCAGGACTACCTCAGTAATAATTTGATTTGTGAGACACACATAAAGCCTCTTGAAAGAATAATTGGCTTCATTTTAAAGGTAGTATAAGATGTGTGTGTATAATGACATCAGAATGAATCACTCTTCAGTAATATTTGAAACATTTTTTCCTCCTGCTTTTGTCATAAAATATTCAGCATTATGGAAGGCATTAAATGATACTACTGCTCTCCCATTAAGAAAAAAAAACTCATAAGAGTGTGCAAAGTTTCAGCTTTGGAAAAAATTCTGCGTTGTTGGGTTGTTTATGAAAATGAGTAATGAAGTTAATCAGCAAGTGATTTCTTCACTGGATATTCACCTGGATAAGAAATAATATGGGGAAAAAGAAAATGAATCTTGGAAACCAAACAATTTTTGGAGCAAGTACCATTAAAATGAGGCTTTTTTGACAAAAATACTTATTTAAAACTGCTGTGTACAGTTTAAAGCTTAATTTTCTAAGAACATACCACTGGGGAAACAGACTCTTATCAGGTTTATTATAACTGTTGTTTTTTGACAAAGTTTAATGCAAGAAAAAATTATGTATCTCACTTTGCACTCCTAATTGGTACTTCATTTTTTTAAACATTTTAATTAATACTTTTTGATCTATCCCAGTGTTATGCTTCAAAATCAGAAATCTGTTTTTGCATTTAGAACAATACCTCATTAAGAGAATGATCCCTGTATTCCAATTTCTTTAAACTTCTCGCTCATGTTAGATGTACTGATCTGTGTAACCAGTCAAAAAGAGACTTGTTCAGACGAGGTTATGGGAAAGACAATGCTGTACTGTATTGCCCATTTTTTAGTATACTTTTTTGATACAGTTAAGCTGCAACTAAGAAGAAGTACAAGCACTAGTGATGACGAGGATCTGGCAGGCAGTATTGGAACTGGTAGAATTGATTTTGATGTGGAGAAGAATTAAAATATTTAAAATAAGCACCGGTTCCAGAAATATTTTACAGTGCTTAAGCTTTTTCTTTATTAAAACCTAAGCTTCCCACTTACACTATGGGAATGTTCTTCTGCCAACTAAGTGTATCTGATTATTTGGATTAATTTGGGGATTTAATACCAACTAACTTTATGCTGAGCTTATCCGCTATTCATAAATCAAGTCCCATCTTAAGTTAATGTCAAGGCTGATTATCTTTGGAACATTTTATGGTATAAATTATTCATTACATAGATCTATTATACCTGTTTGCCAGAAAATAACAGAGGCTGTTATATGCCAGTCATTTTTTAAAATATGATACCTGGGGAGCAAATATTAAAACACAGTTGGCAATATTTCAGCCAACTGATAAGAATTACTGTACACTGCAATTTCACCCTTTTTTTTTTTACCATCTTGATAGTGAAATTCATTTCTGTGCCAAGGTTTGGCATTACTGAAGTTCTTAAAAGAGGGCATAAGCAGCGTAAGGACTTGTGTTAAATCTTCATGCAGCCTTACAGATTCGGATAATTTTCTCTTGTTCAATTTTAAGGAAAACATTCCAGTGC
This sequence comes from Calonectris borealis, assembly GCF_964195595.1. NCBI lineage: Eukaryota > Metazoa > Chordata > Aves > Procellariiformes > Procellariidae > Calonectris > Calonectris borealis. The sequence goes on from NC_134313.1 coordinate 140,877,303, forward strand.
CAATGTTTGACTGCTCCTCACAAACCTAGGAAGACAACAGGGACTTCGAAATAACCACATATTTTCCAGTTGCTATATAAAAATCATCTTTTGTTCCATGTCACACAAGAAACCAAAGTCCTAATCTGATTTATGTAGCATAGTTCAACTCTCCTCAACCAACTTTAAAATATATGAATACACACAGAAATGTTTAACGCTATCGTTCTTGATGACCATATAATAAAATAGATCATAATATCCACACCCAGTAAAAGTGAAGACAGATTCTACCTTTACAAATGCAGTCAGTGAATTACACTATGCAATCTGTTATTCCCTAAACCACTTTGAAATACTCCTAACTTCTGGCTGAAAAATGTTGCATAAAAATGGAACTTTTTTCCATTATATTATGTTCTGCTTGTATCAGCAAGCAGAATTACTAGCAGTACTTTTTTATCATTTTTCAGCTGCAATGCTCTTTGCATGGTGGCAGTACATTTGCTTGTATGTTCTGTCCTCAAAAGAAGCTGTCCTGATGCACCAGTCTCTCTGATGTAAGCTGACTACATTAGGGTCACAGTATCTTTACAAGTGTTCCAGTCAACCTTTGCCAGAATATGCAACCAAAACAAGTTTGAATGAATACAAAAGACCTTTACAGATAAGGAGATTTTTGATTTATTTTTGGAAAGATGTATTTTAAACTTAACTACTTAAAATCCCATTGTATTGAGTGATACTTACAAAAGCACTATAAAACATATTTAAGACGTGATTAAGCATGCATATATACTACCACTGGGTGCCAACCTCATATATTATATTCAAATAGGGTTTTCTTGTATATATATAAAATGTTAAAGATATTGGCTATATTGAAAACGCGTTGTTCTGAACGTTTAGTAAATGCCCAGATAAAGTCTGTCCATGCAACGCTGATTCAATCATCTTCTGTCTGTACTCAAGCAAGGAGAATCCCACCTAAACTATAATCCTTGCTTATCTAACTAACTGTCTTGGCTCTCTCCTATAGTCAGTGGACAGGAAAAGGCAGCTCCAGAGAACAATTCATCCAGTTCTAAGGGAAATGTCTAAAATAAGGGAGCAGTATCAACATTTTGCAAAATGGAAGCCAAGATACAAGGAGAGTAAAAATTAAAATTTCTATTAAATTAGTTACTCAATTTGCAGTAGTCCAGACCACATCATTCTGAAGACTCAGTACTTTCAAAACACAGCTTACACTATCACCCACCGCAGCTCTGAAAATTCAGCATTTTTGCATGTTGGGCCAAGGGATCCAAGCTGGGCAACAGCAAACAAGGAGAAAAAATTACTGGACATTTGAAAATTTTAATTTGTCTAGCATTCACAGGAGCTCTGGGGTGAGACAAAGGTAAAATTCAATTTTGTGGTCATAACTCAACTACTGCAAACATAAGGTTAAGATTCCTTTTTTTTCTGTTCCTGAAATCATTGCTTCAGTTTTAATGCCTTGCAAAACCCAAAGACAGTATCTTCTCCTAATAGTCAACCCAAATTAATCCCTTTTAGTGATCCCCGACAGCTAAACCAGAGAAGGCAGGGGTCCTACAGGAAAAAAAAAAAAAAATCACAGCGTGAAATGACTAAAGGCTGCAAATTCACACATAGCCACAAAAGGACTTAAAGCGCTTCATGCCACCTTAATTTTGATGTTTCCTAAATTTTGAGAGCTTGACATCAGGATTTTTTGGTTTCATTGTTTATTTTCTAATACACTTGTGTGAAACTACGCATGTGTGAGGAAATGCTTCCTGAATTTGAAAAAAAGGTATAATGAAGAAAATTAAATTAGATAAACCATAATGAGAGTGTCACCTGCACAACTCATGAGTAACTTCAACACTCCTCATAGGCCTTCTTAACCATCCACTTTATTTTTTACTAGAATAAAATTCCATGGGCTACGGGAATTAAATGGAATTGCTCACTTTTTTCCTTCTTATCTGACCAAATTAAGAGGTTTGAAATAAATTGTACATTTTAGAAATAATTTTAATTTAAAATATTATTGCAAACATTATATTCAATATTTTAATATTACAGTGTCCAATTACATTTGCTTATTCACTATGTGAAAGCAAGATATACTCAAAGAAATGCTTCTACTTGGCTAATAGGTAAAATTATCCATGATTGGTTTCCAATACAAAAAGTGTACAAAAAAAAATATTACTTGCCAGGGTGGTGTGTCATGTATTTGTCGTTCCAGAAAATACTTCCTGAGGGGTTTAGATGAGAATTCTGTGCATATATACTGACAATTTATTTCCACTGAAAAAATGCAATACAGTAAAAAGATGAAGTAAAAGCAAGCTAAACAGAAGTCTAGAGACAAGGCAGCTGATCTTGCAGCACTCAAACAATGACCTCACATGTACACTCTGCAGCAAAACGCAAAACAGGTTGTAGGCAAAGATGAGCAGATAGAAACCTACCTAGCACCGTCATTGTAACCACCACGATATATGTTTAAACTCTTTGCTGCCTTGGTCCTTTGCAAAATTTTTAAATTGGAGGAGATACTTTAAACAGCACCTTTTAAATGGAAGGCAATAAAAAGAAATGCACATTTAATAATAAGGAGACCTCATAATGAGACCCTTATCGCACATAATAAACAAAGGGACAGGCCACATTTATTCCTACTGAATATTACCACATCATAATATTGAATAATTTGGTTTATATTTTATTTATTTCATTTTTATTAAATTCAACTAAAATAAGGTTCTATATTCCTTCTGAATATCACTATTTGAAACTATCAGCAAATTTATGATTTAGAGTGCTGTTTGGCAATCCTGAAAGCGCACTGTAATCCTTTTGCAGGGTAGATGAATAATGTTATAGAAATGGAGAGCTTATAGGTTTACTTCAGCTTTCATGTGATGTAACAAAATCTACAATGTTTTTGAGATGAGAGAGCTTGTCAGACCTTAGTAGCGAGCATCGCCCATTCCATAAAAGTGACAGTGAGTATTACCAGCAGAGAAGCTGTTGCCCTCATGCCCTACAGCAAAGTCACTGTCTGTCTATTATTTGACAGGCAGGGTAATATGGGAATATGTTATGCTGGTGGAAAAACTGACACAATTGCTAGAGAGTCCTGTGACTAGTATGAGCAAAATGGAAATAGCATGTCCAACCCTTGTGATAGATAACAATTTAAAGCATATGTTTATTACTGCTAAATTACATGCCTTGTACTGCTGACACCCACAAGTGTTTAGCAAAATCTGAAGATAAAATCACATTCTTCGTGGTCAGCAGTATGCAACTTTTCCTGAACATCTAAAACTGAAATTAATAATTAGAAATAAAAACTAACTGAACCATTATATGTTATGCACTGTAATCTCTCTTGTCACTGAAACAGCATCATTTACCTACCAATTGTTTTCAAGGCCCAATACTGCTACCGAAGATATCGTTGGGGAATTTTAAAATGTATACTGTAACAGTGATTTAAATTGGATCAAAACAGATGAACAAAGTTGAAGGAATGAAAAGTAAACAATAGTCTCCTTGGCCAAAGCTGGATATTCAATCCCATTTTGCTGCTATAATCTGTACAAGAAACTTCACTGTGACACACCAAAAATTGGATTTAGTGAGTGACTGAGAGATTGAAATTGCTGGTAGCTCAGGCTTGCAATTCATCCACAGGTCAGGCAGAGTGCAGGAAACAACGCAACTTTCTCTACGGTCTTCCTCTTCTGAGCTCTAAGTACACATTTGAGCGACTACCCCCTCCAGTGAGAGGTAGAAAAAGCCTTTATCATATCAGCTCCTCCTGGCTGTGAAAAGCTGTGCAAACTCGTGGATATATAATACACAATCTTAAAGCCAATCAGAATATTGAATTTGAGAATGATTAAGTACATAAACAAAGCCCTAATCCTTTAAATAATATGTTCACATTAAGGAAGGTCTGTGAGGAGTTTAACTCAACACGTTGTTTGAATTTGTTATGCAGTATAGAATAAAACAAAAAAAAGCTACATCAAAAAACTTTTGTAACATAGACAGCAATATAGCTTTTTCAGAGAAATTTCGCTGCCCAGCTCTGTGGAAGAGCTATGGGAAAGTGACTAAGTGAAACCACAAGGAGTCCCCATAAGACAATTTTTCACTACCTTTCATATTCATTATGTTTTCACTCATATACAATTCAAATTGCCTGTGCTTGAAAGTGCAAGAGACTTTATTTAAATTTACTCATTAAAAATCTCTATGAATGAAAAAGAAAATTAGACACAATAACAAGCATTTTTTTAATTTGTAATAATCAGTAAGATAACACAATATATATCACCATTCTAACAACAAACTTTGTTTACTCTTCAGAACATTGTATTTTTCAACAAGCACCTTAAAACTAACATATGCCCTGTGCTAAGTGAAGTCAATCATACTCAATTTACATGATAAAGTATTTTTAAAATTTCATCTGGTACATAGTGTGCTAATCTCCTGGAAAACACATTTAGAAATTACAAACACTGTTTTTTTTGTTTACTCAGAAGAAGCCAAGAAAAAACAGGAGACCAAAGTTTTTAACTAACGTTATCAAGAACTTTTTAGTTTAAGCCGATGACAGAAATTCAATAACAATTTTAATTCACTCTTGGAACGTCCGTTACATGTAAGTGGCATTCAAGAAAGATTGCTTGATGTCCAAACTGTAGCGGACAGCTAATTTCCGATGTGTGTCTTCATATCTCCTTACAGAAGAACAATTTGATTAACACCCCTGGGTGAAACTGAATACCATATTTTTCCAGTTGGAAAGGGACACTAGCAAGCAAAAAAATTATACCTCTCTCTGAACATTTTGTATCTTCTATTCTTAAAAGTAACATCAAGAAAGAGTTAAGTATCCAAGTATGCTAACAGGTAACTTATGACAACATCTCTGCATAGCTGTGTCCCTGTGTATCCAAACACCGAGTCACTTCTGTACTAGTTAAAAAATTCTGTGAAATACAAAGAAAGTGGCAGAATAGCTTATAAAATTTTAAAGACTTTTAGAATGCTCTGTTATTTTAACACTGAGGTATCAGATGCATTTATAAATCTTATTTTGAAAATCAATTGGAAAGTGTCTCCCCAGAGGTTACGGTGATGATAGAAAAGAATGCTAGTACTAAAGAAGCTTCTGTGCAGACAAAGAAAGAATCAAAATCTTTATTTTTTGAAAAGTCAGTACTACAGAAGCATACTATTACTGTCAATATTATTAGAGAGAGTTAATCCATGTCAGAAATTTAGTTCTAGTTTTAAAATGTTGTATTTGATCAAGGCATAACAATCAACATAAAGTATTAACAACCTTCATATGATTTTCCAATGAAAAAAACAGGTTTAGTAATTCAAATCATCTTCATTTAGAAAAACAGGTATTTTCTATCTCTGTCCTTAGAGGTTTATATTCTTTACTACTCCTGAAATACTTTCCCTTGTCAATAATGTTACTGATCCTGATATAGTATCCATACTCACTCCTTTCTCAGAGAGAACATAATGTGAAAAGAAAGGATTTAACTGGGATAATAAAATTCTCTTCATTGATAAAGAATATTTCCATTTTGCATACACTCTGGTTTTTACCTGTTTTACAGAGAATCTGAAATCATTATTTTATGACCTTCTGTTTTTCAGAGCAGACAGATGTATAGCATTTCAACAAAAACTTCAGACACTAAGTAAGACTGCTAAAAGGCAGAATACTTCAACTATTTCACAGGATGAATTAACTTACTTTGGAGGATGTAGAGTCACATTCCTGACAAATCCATCCATAGCCAGTTTGTTTAGGAGACTTTTTCAAGGGAGGGTCTAGACAGCCAAAATGGTAGCAAAGCCTGCATTCATCACACCTGCAACAGAAAAAAAAAAAAAAAAATGGTACTTCTATACTATTTTAGATTGAGCTATCCTGTGATTCTCAGCACAAGATTTCCTGATCCATTATCATGATACAGAAAATCCATTTTCTGTAAGGGGTATTTTCAAACACAAACACTTCAAGTAGGTTCTGGCTAATTTGGAATATTCTGATGCAGACACTCATACTCTACCTTTGTCATCATCTCAGATAAATGACGTTATTTAAGAGACATGCAAATTAAAGACAAAAAATTTATAACCAGCTCAATTTTTTAGATATTTCAATGTCATTCAATGTCATTTATTTTTAGACATTTGTGGTTTTTTTTAGACAGTGAGAATATTGATATTTTATAGTTTTAAGACACCATTTTACACATCTACTTTGTCAAGGCAAACTCTGAAATGTTTTCTCACATATCCAACAATTCAAGTGTAATTTACAGCTATGAATTATATTTTTTACACTAGGATTATGTGGTTGATAAATAAATGCACAAAATAGTTTTCGATTCACTTTGAATTTTCTGGAAAGGGGCGTTAATTTAAAAGGATTTCACTGTGATCTTTCACTTATAAAACTGCCCTGTGTACACACAATAATTTTACGTTCTTTTTTAATAAATCTTTCATTAGTGTTTCGTACTATGTATGGTCCACATAAAAAGCTCAAAACATACAGCATAGCTACTGTTTATTCATTACCAGCATTGAAGAAACGCTACAGCATAACAAGTGCTTCATGAAAGGACTTTTAAATCAGTACAATAATATGCCTAAAATGAGAAAGAGATTTTTGAAAGCAAATAATAGAGATTTTCATATATCCTACTGAACTTCACTTTATTTGCATATCCCACTGTATTCTTTTGTATGAAGGCTTTTTTCAAATTTACTTTGCAATATTCTCTTCATTAAATGCCCTTAAACTCTGAATTAAAGCCAATATAAATGATCCAAAAGTAGGAAATAGAATAAATGTTTAAAAATCAAATTTCCTACAAAATCCCCTGCACTTTCTTTCTCTGCTTTCCTGGCCACTCATTTTCTCCTCTACAAAACATGCAAACACAAAAATCTCCAAAAATTGCAGTAATAGCAAGGCATCATCAGATCAAAGACAGAGGGATATAACTTATCAACACAACACATGGTGCATCACAGAAAGAGGATTCAACTAACAGAACATACTGCTGTACTAACAGAAGAAAATGTTCATGTGACTTTTCTCCAAGGATTAATCACCAGATAAAAAGAAGTAACCATTTTCTGATTGTGATTGTTTAACCTAAGTAAATACTTTTGTCCTTGCTGTCAAGGCTGTGCTTGCTAGGGAAGCCTTCCGGTTTTAGCAGTTATATGTAAGACATGAGCACTGGTAAGGGTATTGTATGTACTGTCTTCTGCTAAGTAGAAATTAAAAGCAATTATCTACCTATCAATAGTGTGCAACACTGGACTGACATGGTTTTGGTATTTTTAAAAAATGGGATATACCATATTACAATCTATATCCTTAGGATTGTTTAGTAATAACTCAATCTAATTCTAGGACAAAGAAAACACTTAAAAAAGGAAACCATTCTCAGTTACTAAAGACACAAGAGTTTTAATGTAGAAATATATTACTTACAATTAGGAATATAAGCAGTTTTATTTCTTGTGAAAGGCATATTAAAATAATAAAAAGGCTGAGAGTGGGAGATGACATAGGTTACACTCCTACATCCCAACAGCGTATGTGACCTTCAGCAAAAGATTAAGTCTCCTTTGAGCCTCAATGTTCTCATCTGTAAAGGAATATATTTTTACTAACCTATTTCTATATCTAGAACCTTATTCACCTAAGTGCTTGCATTTGAGCAGTGCTTATCACAACTCCCTTCTTGTAAACTGTTTGGGATCCTCTAAGTAACACAAAATAAAGCATCACACTATTTCTGACTGATTTAGTGTATTTTCAGAGCTTAATCCTTAAATCTACATCTGACTTCAAACAGTATTAATTTAGATTTTTTTCTGAAATGATTGTCTATAAAAGCAAGTGTTTATACGTTCAAAAGAAAACGTTTCCCCTTTAAAATTACTCTTTGCCATCTCTTCCTACATCTTTTCCATTTTGTATCTAGAATGTGGTATTTCCTGACTGCAATTTCAGCCACATTTCAGAAGTATGCTGAGGGAGTTAGCAAGGCTGAGTTGAAATAGCCAGAACATTATGAAATTAAATACAGATCTGGAGGTGCCATTCTAAAGCTGAATGTTTTTAATATTTATTGTCATTAATTTTTATCACTTCAAAGCTGTTTAGTTTGGCAGAAGAAAAATCGCATTTTCCTAGAATGAGTTAAAAATATCTATATGAAAGTTTTCAGATATTAATAGCTTCTATCTGCATCTGCACAGCTGAGGAAATGTGAATAACAAAAGCATATTTTCCTGTATCAAGACATAAAAACCTGCATGACGATAAAAATGAGACTATACCAAATATTTGGAAACACTTCCTTCATACTGTTTTTTATTTGAATACAAATTCTGTATTGTGGAACACAATGCCACTGAAGTTCCCACAGCGTGATGCTGGGAAAAATGGATGAATACACACCGTACCTTGGTTAAAGATGATGCCCTAGCTGTCTGGCAACTCTCTTGTCTGCTGAGACTGAACTAGGACAAAATGTGAAGCTTACACACATCACAGTACAGAAACCCAAACTGGCATTCTTCATTCCTAATTCCAAAAGAAAACCTTATACTTAGGTTAAAATGGCACTAGTAAAATGAGATTAAGCCCTCAAGTGTATAATATTACTTGTGTTCTTTTGTCTAGCAACATAAAATGATAGAAAATCCACTGCCAGATTCAGAAAATAAGCAAGCAACACAAAATAAGGAGTACTTTCAACTTAATTAGAGAATGAAATTGTTGGGTCACACAAGGTGTCATGCCAACAGTTTCGCAGCCTTTCAGTAACTGCACTCACATATCAATCACAATACGGACATTTACAGAGCAAAGGAGCCACATAGCACTGTCATTTACAAATATCATCCACTTCCATCCTGAAGATGGCTTAATAGTACAAGTTAAACTATTGGGCTAGGGGCGGCGAAGGGAAAGAAACCACTTCCTCCATTTTAAAGAATCAGTTAAAATTTGTACCCTTGTGGATTCAACGTCACAACTTCAAAACAGTCCTTAAACTAGGACTTTTATCTTGCTATTATTTGTGGATACCTTTTTTTGTATAACAAATCGAATTAAGTGCACAGCCATCTTCAGTGGCCTGGCTAGCAGTTGTACTGAAAACTTTGTGAAAATAAAAACAGCTCCACACAAAGATAAGCTAACCTAACCTCCTAAATTACCTCTAACTGACAGGTGATTGCTTACTATCAATGTTTTAACAAGCTTGAAATTACTTTATGCATCAAAATTAGAAATCACTGTGTTCCTCATTCCAGCAATTAATGACGATAGATATATGTCCACTATATACCGAGAAAATGGGGTGTGAAGAAGAGAGGTGAATTCTGAAGGAGTTAGGTTAATAAATCAAAAAATAATAAAAGAAAACATTTTTCACTTATAAAAATATAGAATGCAGGTCAGCTACATCTTCACAGCAAGAAAGCTTAATTAGGCATTCCCATACCTGGAATATGTCTGCTTTGTTCTTTAATAAAGTGATCTCCATCTGCTCATGCCCTTGGATTGTTTTTATTAGTTTTCTAGCAATACAGCTGGCTGTGCTCAAGCCCTCCATAACTCTGCATTTTCCTGTTCATAATTAACTAATTATACTCTAATCAATAGTGTAGATACTGATTTTACAATGTAAATGAGATAAATGAGATAATGGCTGGGGTCAATCTCATTTTATTTACAAAGCCCAGCACACACATCCAATTTCATTACATTGCATCTACCTGCACAGGAGGGAGTCTTATCAGTTGGCCTGCAGAAGTCTTCCTGTGAGCACTGGGGAAAAAGACCTGTGCTTTTACAGAGGCACAGTGAATGCAAAACCTGCCCATCACTGGCACATTTGTAAGTCACTGCTTAATATCACTGAAAACCACAAAGAGCTGATTCAGCCAGAGTGAAGAAACCCATTTTGCATTCACCAGACAGCATCACCCATCTATAGCTGTAAAAGTAATTACCTACATGTCCCTGAAACACACCATTAATAAGCTAATCTTCAAATACAACTTTCCAAATATGCTTCAGAGACTACAGAAAATCTCTCACTTATGTACACATCATCGCACATCGTCTGCAGTGTCATGCCAAAAGGTACCCTGTTGAACAACATACAAAATTGCAAAATATATATACTACTCCCTATTCATCACAACAGCTTAGAAAGATTTACTTTAATGGCAAAAAGATATAAAGCTTTAATACGCTATTGACAAACCATCATCACCACTCAAACTTGTCATATAAGCCTTACTCTGGCAAACTCATAAGTAATTAGAACAAATTAGAAGTAATCTAATCCAGAATTTTAAAACTTTCAGAGAATGGCAGTGAGATGGGTGTGCATTCACTCACCCATTAGCTGGGGGGATGCAACAGGATGGCTATTCCAGCACCTGTGTGGATTTGACGTTATTGACATGCATCTTCCCTTGTTGGCTTGTTCTGGATCCCATTTCTGACTAAAGGCTCTTAAGCCCTGAGGAACTGATGCTTCTTCTCAGGCACTGGTCTCTCTCTCCCCTTTAATCCCTCAGTGTCCAACTGCTGGTTCCCTCTGAAACTGCAAACAGCTGGAGACACGTACAAGTGGGTTCACTGTAGATTGCAGCACATTCTTGGGTTCAGATGAACAACTTAAAACCAGCTATGACAGTTTAAGGCACTGTCATCATTTTGTTTCTTGTTAGTGGCTGTGTGATAGATCCAATGGAAAGGAGCATATAAGCATTCCCCAAAAAAGAGCTGCTCAAGTGAATTCAAACCATAGAACCCAAGATGACTGACTTTGGACTGGAGCAGGCGAGGAGTGCTCTTGTGATACCTTAATTGCAACCAGACCACGAAAGTGATAAATTCTGGTTGATAGGAATAAACACTATGGGATGGGTTATAACAGCAACTCTTACATGTAATGTCAAAGGAGGCACTTTCCTAATGCCCTTATTTAAAGAATAAAATTAATTAAAGATCTCATGGTGAAATAACTGTATAATCGTATATTTACTGCATTGTTATTAATGCTGTCCAAAAAGGACATTTATTCTACTTACTGAGGAAGGACCCAAAACAATAGTACTTTTTCAGTATAGAACATGTGGAAAACATTCTTCTTTTTAGCTTTTTCTTCTGACATCTCTTGAAACAAAGTGAAAATAAGTGAAGATAAATCTTCATATCTTACCCTGCCATGCCACACCAAAACTCTTCAATTCAGCCTCATGGATTCCAACAGAAATTGCTTTCACTTTGCTGTGATATGTCATAGGCCAAGCACAAAACAAAAGTGATGCAGTGCTGTATTTAGACTCTAATTTAAAACATAAGATCTAGATCCTCAGCAACTCTTTTGTTTTTAGGCAGAATATTGTCAAAAGAGAAAACCATATTAAGTATAAAATGGAAAAAGCTGTTTTTCCTCTTCCTGATTTCTACACATTTCCCCTTGCCAGTTTTATGAAATTATTAGCACCAGGATAATTTAAAAGTCTTCTCACATAGGCCAGCCAAGCTTTAGGTGACTTCAGCATCAGGAGTGTGACAGATTCCAGCACTAAAATTCTTACATGAAGGCACATGCATACAATATTGACTATAAAGCAGCATATAGCCCTATTATATAGCCTCTTCAAACACACGTACTGGTTATCCTGAAAGGCTCTCTGTCTCCAAAGATGCTCACAATTCAGCTGGATATAACTCTGAGGAACTTGATCTCGTTTCAGAGTTAGATCTAACTTTGCAGTCAGTCCTGCTTTGAGTTGAACATTCAAATTTCTATTATGCCAGGTACAATGCAAGCATACAAAAGGAAGTCCCTGACTTTCACAGTTTATAATGTTAGATGAGCCAGTAGACTCTTCTGTTATGCCTGGAAGAGAGAGGGGCATGGCTACTGCTGAAAGGCAAGAGAATATATCAGATGCAGGATGATTATTACGTTCTGGTATCTGCCTACTACTGATGAAAACAGTGTATGGGCTAGATGGACACATGGCCTGACAGAGCAGGACGAGCTTTCTGATAATCAGCTAATAGTAGTTTCAGGATAAAGTATCTATATGGTTTTGGATGTGGGAAATTGTATAATCTGTAACTTACTTAAATTTCTGTCCAAACTCAAGGGCATTAATAAAATGAACATTTTTTCTCTTTAGTGTACAATAATCCCATGGAGGAACCTTCATTCACTTAGAGGATTTCTGCTACACTTTTCAGCATCTGCTACATGAAGTAAGTTTTTAAAAAATCATGTATTTAACACTATTTATAACACATAACAGCATGAACTGCTATGGTTTTGACCTTTAGGAAGTTCTACTTTAAGGCAAAAAAGTTAAAAAAACCATTCTACCTATAAATTCAGAAGGAAAAAACCATGTTATGTAGCTTCTATTCCCGTCCTCCCCCAGATGCTTATCATCATGTAACCTGAACATCAACTACTTCACTTTAACAGAGCTGACAAATACTGTCAATCATTGATATCACAAATGAGCAAAAGAAAATAAGCATTCATCTGGCAGACATTTGTGTAGCTAAATTTATTATGCTAAACCCAAAACCACCACCTCTACTTGATTTTATTCATGCTTTTTAATACTAGAACAAACAAAGAACCCCCCAAACCCAAAAACTTAACAGATTATTTGCGAGTAAGGAAGAATCTGAATTGGCTATTGTTATGTGACATTTCTATGTAATCCAGATTTTTTCCAAATGGTCCACACTCATCTATTTCATGAAAGTTAGTTTGCATGTACACAATGAATTATATGAACGCTATAAAGAAACTTTATTTATTATACCAGTATGTAAACATCTGCCTTTCAGCAAGAAGTGTTCACTTCTCTCAGAGTACTTCAAAACTGTAAAACACACAGCTTTGATAAATTATTTTGCAAAATTCATTAAGGGCCCACATATACAAGGGGAATATATTGATATAAACAGTATGTCAAATGCGTTTGGTTTTGTTAATATTATACAGCTACTGTATAGAACTTATATTTACAGTATTTTAAAATTTAAATTAAGTATTTCTGTAAAGACAATGCCTCCAAGACATGTATTAAGATAATGCTACACAAATTACAGCTCCCAAAAAAGTCTAAAATATTTTCTTTCTTAGGAAAGACAGGAAATCTTGAAAGAACCAGGATAACCCCTCCTGATGAACTGAAGAGTGTAAAATTTAAGAAAGATTATTAGCAAGTGCTGCATTAGTTTTTCTGAAGTGCATTCTAGTCATAATATGTGATTGCATCTATAGTGCCATTCTCAGACTAATACACTTAGCTATACTGAACAGTGTATTGTTTGTGAACTACTGGAGAAGGCCATTACAGATTTGAAGATTGCCATCAAACGCCTTTCGAAAGGTGAAATATTGAGTGTTGACATGTCGTTTTCCAGAAAAAGAGGCAAGAGACTTAATGAATCTTATGAAAGAGAGAGAGAGATTAAAAATTAATCTAATACCTAATGTCAAAAGAAAGTGCCAAGGAAGGAACAAAATCCTACAAAGAAGCTGTACTGGGGCACAAACACGATAGCAGATCACCTTAGGGTATCAAGCATGCCCAACGGAGTATTAACAATACTCAAACAGTTTTTAACACACATTAGTCTGTCCCTAAAAGCCTCCGATAGCAGACGTTACTCAACTTCTCTAACAAACTTCTCTAGTGCAATTATTCTTATTGTTAGAAAAAAAAAACCTTTTCTATTGCCAAATCATCTTGGCACAACTTCAGACTTATTTTTGGTCTGACCAGATTTGAAGAACAACTTCCTTTTTCCCTTCTTTGCAGCAACTTCTCTCTTCATTGTCTTTGTATTAATTTAGGCTGCTTGAAGACAGATTCCCCAATCTTTTCTAAATTAAAGAAATCCAACTATTTTAAGCTTTTTTATTCATTTATGTCTCCTGTAGTCTTCTTATCATTCAATTCAGTTTGCTTTGGACTTTCTCTACATGTTTCTTGCCAAAGTGGACAGAATATGCTAGCTGAGGCTTTTTCAAGGCTGAGATACCAGTCGTCTGAATAATCAGGTGGTGTACTTTCATGTGCTAAATGTAACACCTCTCTTTGTACATCTCAGTTATAATAATGATTCATGACCAGTTTGTGATCCAGAGTCCCTCATACTTTCTTTTGTGAAGACACATCTCCTAACTAGTTAGTCTTCATATCATAATCATGCACTAAACACTGATTTGCTTTTTCCTTTACTGCACTGCATGCCTTTTCTGGGTGCATTCTTAAAATTTCATTTTTAATTATAACCCTGTAATCCCTTACGTCATACTGACATTAGCTGCAGATATGGTTCCTTGCCTTCCAAAATTGGTCTTTGTCAGCACTTCCCCTATAATTAAATAGCTCTATTTTCCCAAACTCTTTATTCCAGCACCTAACACCCTAAAGTAAAAATTAACAAAAATATAGTAATACTGAATCCAGGACAGTCCTGAGTGGAACGCAGTGAGTGGAATATCATTTGACAGCGAGTCCATGGTAACTAGTCTGCTTTTCTAATCAGCTACATATTCTATTGTAACTTAATTAACAGAAAAATTCTCTAGCTTATTTAGCAGAATGCCACACACGAAAAGTCATACTAAAGCCAAGATACGCTACATTTATCATTCTCTCCTACTCATGATACCTATACTGTATTAGTTTAATAACTGATCATAAATCACAGTAAACGTTACTATTTTTTTTTCCTAAATTTAATATGACGTACAGGCAAACACCTTTTTTCCCCCCCTCATTAGCACAGTGTTTGGATATAACTTTTTACTGTACTTCAAAATTCTGGACAAGTGGTCACTAAACTTGGTCTTGTCTTCCTAAAATGGATTCATCGATTCCTAAAGATCAAATTCCTGCATTAATGTCTATTTCCTAGTGCAAATTTTTTTATTTTAAAGGTGTCTTTGTGTGCCTTGCCAATACAGAACGGTAAGCATTCCTGACAGTTCAGACAAAAATCTTACTCTTGATATCATCCCACCCCCTTTTTAAAACAAAACGACGTGTTAGACATCAGGTTAATTTTATTTAATATAATATCAAAACATGAAATGCCCTGGTAAGATATGACTTGTAGATGAGTATACACAAATTTGTATATTTCTCCTATTACTTATTACAGCATTTGATTTCTTTCTTAAGTTTAAAAAATATTTTCAAATGGAAATGTGCCTTGATATATGACAAAAAACCACCATATCTCAAGAAATTCAAAGATTATATGTCATAAAGTTACAAGTTCGATTGCATTTGAGCAGAATTTTTCCAAGCAAGTTCAAGGTGAAAACGATGAAGATGTCAACACACTGCTACTGTAGATTTAAGAACTGGACCGGTACCATTTGTAGATCAAAATACTATGTCTGCATCTACCAGGATATATATGGACGAAGACGAAGATCTCAGCTGTCACGCTGTGTGATCAGTTCTTCATTCCTTCCCCAACTTACATAACAATTTCATATTTGTATTGTGATGAGATAAGCTTGTCCTGAACACTGCCAGAGCAGTAAGCCAAATAAAACAAATGTCTGCATATACTCAAATTTTTCTTTTTCTTAAAAATTTTTCAGAAAGCAATATAGGTATAGTTCTATTCACTCAAGTGTCTGAAGTCAGAAACAATTAGTTCATACTAATAAGCATAAAATCAATTTTTTCGTGGCAAATCTATTCCTTCAGAATAGTAAGTCTCAAGTGTTTTACAGGTCTCATTATCACTGAACATTTTTTAGGAAACAATCCTTTTTACAGTAAGGTCTATGTACAACACGGTTTTCTATAAAGAAATGTTCTCATTAAACTGCATATAAGTAGAGTGGCAGGCAGATGGCAAACCGTTGCTTATTTTATTCGGTATCACCATAGAGGAACGCACAATATTTAAGTCCCACAGGCTTCTGTCACTCTTCAGTGAATCCAAGCATTGTATAACATCATTTGCCAACGAAGCACAGGGGAAAAGACATTACTTAATAGGACAATTCTGACAAGACATTTAGCTGGGATTTTTCAACAATGCACATACGAAATGTTCCTGATTAGTGCAAAAAAAAATGCAGGCAAATTAACTACCTTGTCAGTCCAAATAACAAACCAATAAATTACATTCTATCCAAGCCTGACAAGCAAACTCAACTTTTTGTCATAACAAGCTTATAGTAGAGACAAGGTAGCTGTTCTCCTTTACTTTAGGTACTCTATTGAGAGCTTTATCCACATTTAAAAATCATATTATAAAAGGTTTCCACGATTGCCTCCGAGGATGAGTTGTGGCAGAGTTGTGTCTCATGAAGGGTATCTACACAGTAAAGTGATAAGAAAAAAATATTAACATTGAAAGATCATAGCAGGTCTGCTCTGTCTTATGAAACATTTTAACATCACACTAAGTTCAAGCAATGTGTATGCTCAGATCCAAATAGTTTAAGACACTCATACCAAACTTCCAAGAGTCTCTAAGTGTCAAAACATTAAACTGAGTTAAGTATAGCATCCTTTTAAATTTTTCTCAATACAGCTTAAAGAACAAAGGCAGTCTACCATAAGACAGAGAAGATATTTTTCTTTTTTCTTTTTTTTTTTAATTCATAAAAGCAACAAATTAATACAAGTAGACTTGATTGTGAAGCATTTTCCTCAGATTTGAAACCCCCACAAATGCAGCTATGGGATTGACTATATGACAAGCACAAACAACATGGCTACTGTGTTACAACCTTAAAAAAATGCTTGTTTTATAGAATAGCATATGAAAGAAAATAAGTCACAGGATTTAGGAAGCATTAAGCAAGGGAGGATTTCTTTCATAATGCAGTGTAATAATTCAGTACATAGAAAGCTTTAATCACTTCTGAAACAATGTCTTTGAGGCACTAATTCAAGTCTACACAGCCTTTTTTCCTACTTGTACTTCCTGTCTTTTGACACTCTCAAGGATGCTTTTTTTTTAAAAATAAATAAAATTTTAAAGCGCTGATTCTCTACATTTAAACTCTAAAAATACTTGCAATACAGCAAATTAATGTAACTGATAGCATCGTGAGATTTTAAATTAAAAAAAAATCCATGTTGTCTTTAAACTGTGCTGGCATATCAAATACACATCAGATTTCAAAGAAAGATCTATATAAAGTCTCCACTGTATTTGTTTTGTTTTGTACTTTGAAATGTATTACAGTAGAATTGTAAATAAAAAGGAATTCTAAACTGCTGTCATACTTTCATAAAATAAAAAAAATAACCTGATGAACAGGAGCCATAGTGTCGCCGCATGTTCCAACAACAATTCTTTCCAAACTAATTTTAATTTTGAGTGTAAGGATTTGGAGTCTAAGAATTAGAGGGACAGCAACGAAGTAGTATACGTAAATCCATTTCAATTCTCACTTCATCTTTTACTCAGGACATGATTAGAATTTTAAATCAGGTGTCCTGAACTGCAATACTACAGTCCAATTTTGAACTTTTAAAGAAAACTGAACAAAAGATGAGCTGTAAAATAGAAATACTTTAATAGCCATCTTATTACAATCCCCCTTCCTTAGTGAGCGCAACTGCTTTTATTCTGATCACCTCAGAGTGGGTGAGGTTGACATGGGTGCACATTCAAGTGCAGAAACATGAAGGGTAGCATCAGCAAACAATCTGAGATAAGCTCAAGATCTTTGTGCCACCTCTATCCTCTCAGCAACAGTATGAGTAGCTGCAACCGTACCATCGGAGTCAGGTCATCAGAATGTGACGGGCTATGCTCTATCTGGGCTAGCAAGGTTTGGACATGAATACAGCGATCCATACTTTCAATACAAGTTTTTATTTCTGTTTCTCAAAATGAGAGAGAGAGTGTGTGTGTATATACACACATATGTATGTATGTATGTATATGTACTTATAATTGTACTTATTAATAAATTTATATTTATAAAATATTTTATATAAAAATATATTTATGTAAGCATATGCTTTTAGAAATGAAACAAACTTCACAGTTGAACTAATAAGTTAAATTTTAACAATAAGCTCACAAATCAAAGTAATAAAAGACAAACAAGGCTCACAGAGGAAACTTGTAACTATAGAGCAAAGCCAAGATCCTAGTTTTCTGTAGTACTTTAGGTAAGGCTGTAAGAACACAGGCATCAAGTAGGAAGTGTAAGTAACCTATACCTGCACTAGTGAGTCCTATAATATTGCTTTATATTGCATTTTTATGGTAACAACATACCAAGAAATTTTAAAGAACACTATAATATTTACTGATACATTAAAAGGAATTTACTTTTTAAATGGTTGGACAATTTTTCCATTTCTACTGTTTTTAAAGTTGACTTGACATCATTTATTTTACATGATTTAGGGTTATCCTCACCCTTCTCATCTCTCAAGTATTATTTAGTTAAGGAGTCACTACTGACTTTGTTTAAACACAGTTCTAACCAGCAACAGATTGGTAAAAGACAAAGGAATATAAATGGATAAATACAATAGCTTTTTTTAAGCTTGTGACCCACAAACTCATCTGATAACTGACTATTGATTTTGGAGAACTACTTACTAAAAATTTTTCCTGGTACCTCCCACATTGATGACATTTCTCCTGTTCTATTCTCTGCTTTTGCTCTTCTCCCACCCCTACACACCATTTCCCAACCCTCCCTCATCCAAAGAACTGCTCCCATTCCTATACATGCTTGACAGCCTCCCAGCACTTACTCCAATGTGATGAAATGCACTATAGAGGTTTTACACTGAACTGAGGCACCTATACATCCACTCTAATTTCTACTGACTGCAATACCCAGAGCTGCCCATGATATCTGAACTTGCATTTTCAGCTTTAGTTGGGAAAAGGATTTATTGAACACAAAAATCTGAAATAAGGACAGTGAGCAAAACTGAACAGCTTTCCTTTCTCACCAGTAGATGGAACAAATATTGGATAGAAAAAAGCATCACAGGTAGGGCTGTAATAGATGCTTTCAACAGGGAGGTTCTCAATTGCATATTTGGTCCTTTAGAAGAGTTGTTCTCTCCCAGCTCTCCTTCATTAGAGGACAAAAATAACTATGAAAGCACTTTCCTTCAAGTTTTGGTACAAAGGGAGAGAAACACATCAACCTCTCTCCTCCCTAACTGGCTGTAATCTGCTTCCTCAGTTAAGTAAACAGCATGTAATGGGGGGGTGTCTATGAATATGCGCAAATTTCCTTTTCAAAGGAATTTACAGGACAAGAAACCCCACAAAGTATTTCAATACTTTCTACTGGAATTGCCAAAGGCCCTCTTCATTTGTGTAACAGTTACTGAAAAGTGCAAATTGCAGACAAATGTAATGCTTATGTTAGTAGTTTTGATCCTTGTTCTTTTTTAGCCATTTTAATACTTGCTTTGATCAGGTTAAATACCTGTTTTGAGAACAATATTTTTGGCTGCTAACTGCACATGTAAAATACATTTGCAACCATAATGTAAGCTCAGTTTATCTTCAAAGGTCTGAAGGTAGGAAACTGCTTCAGCACCTTATCAATTCTGAAACATTAGGACTCTCTCACCACATAAGTCTGTCAAGCTGAAAGAGGTATTTGGGGTATTTGGGAAAAACTTTAATGAGGTAAGATGGTAATGAAAGAGAGGGAAAATAGAGCTATTTAATTATAGAGGAAGTGCTGACAAAGACCAATTTTAGAAGGCAAGGAACCGTATCTGCAGTAAATACCAAACCATCTAAAGGTTTGGTGATATAAGTAATATGCATTTTTAATATTCAGGCTGCTCAAGGTACACCTCTTGATCCCAGGAATTAATGTGTACCCACAACTCCATTAAGTGCATGAGAGTTACAGAGCTCTTTAGTGAAAAAAGCAGACCCCCAAGACAATGATGAGCAATGTGTCTTCTAGACACTGTTAATTACTTCAATTCTTCTCAGTATTGATCAAGTTATAAATATTAATAAATGTTTCCCAAATGATTAGATTTCTATTTGCTAATATACACACTGATTCGTCTATAAAAAAGTTATCTGCAGGACAAAACATCACAGCATCTGAGGTACCACTGGAACAGAAAAGCTTTGCTTGATTCTAATAACTGGCACATTGGAGCACAAATAGCGACATTTAGAGCTGCTCAGTGCATAAATGTGTTGACTGAGGTAAACAAGTAAGACTAACAGTAGTCCTGGTTTACAGAATTCTCTTCTCCAAGTACTACCATGCCCACTTGAAAACAAGAACATATTTTCAAACTATTTCAAAGCCTAGAAGAAATCACATATCCTATACAAAAGATAAAATAAAATATCGGTATCACGTATGTGAAATGGTTTCATTCGATAATAAAAGCGTTATTTTCCTTCATTCTGCACTGTCTTTGTGAATACAAGCTTCTGAGAACCCACGGAAAAAATTTCAATCAATACACTCAATACTCTACATGAAACCCAGCTTTCTCTTTTAGGAGACTGCATTTACAGACCTTGTCACAACAAGGTCCTTGATGTTATCGAAGCAATTTCAAGATACTTTAATCATTGGCAAAATTCAGTAACCTGACAAGAGAAATTTGGGCCAGGAAGATTTCAGTAACTTGAAAGGAAGGTTATTGACTGATGTAATTTCATTTGGATGTGACTGAATCCAATTGATCTGTTTTTTGCAATGCATATCTTCCCTCTGCAGCTGTCTCTATCTGATTCAGTGTGCAAGTGCAAGGAGTGACTATCCCTTTCCACTTAAAGCAAAACTCTTCCTTCCTCCTGCTATTATTTTGAACGAGCACACGAGGAGAGCATTTTCAAGTTTAATCTCTGTACTCACTGTAAGAAAAAATATACTCAACCAAATGCCAACCCATGAATTCAACTAAATCTTGTGACTGCTAGCATATTCATTATGTAGTTAGAAAAACAGGTCATAGAACATAATTTTTATTATCTATTATTATTATTATTAACCAAAATACTGAGTTAGGGCTTGTATAACACAAGGTCATATGACAGTACAAAACTAATTTTCAATTCCAACTGCACAATATCATGTAATCTACACTGTAACAGATTGTACGTATTTTGAGTACTTAGATGCATTCAAAAGAAAAAAAAATGAGCATAGTAACTTATAAGCATGGCTATGATATGTATGAAATCGTATCTTCCCATACAAGTTTGGTTTACAACATTTTAACAGAAAAGAAGTGTACCAGTAGGAACTTCACAATTAATGTTAAGTTTAAACAGCATAAATCTTAAAGAAAAAAAATGGTGGTATAGATGGGGAGTTAACAAAGCCTTGAGGGGAAATGAGTGGGCCACGATCCATAGACCCTGTTCATGGAGGTTGCGGCAGTAGGTTGCGGCACTGCTAACCATCAGACACCTTGTTTACGTTTCATCAGAATTAAGGGGAACACAGACTGACACCGATGCGCGCCTCAAACTCCGAGCGATTTACCTGCATCAGTGTATTATTTAACAAAGATATTTTCTCCAAAATTCAGTACAACTTTTTCAACTTGAGTCACTTTGTCTCTTGTTCAGCAAGAGATCTCTTTCAGATACTTGGATAACTGAATATTGATGAATAATGCAACCATCATTATATGATAATGAAATTATATTTGAATCAGGATGTGGCAATAGATGTTGCCAGCAATATGTAGCTGGCAGGTCAACTTTTTTAAGATTACAAAACAGAACTTCATTAAAGGTCTGTCAGTTTAATGAATTACTAGTAACTGGAATATAAATTCTAAATGTTAGGCCTAACTGCTGCCTGAAAAAAGGTGTTGCTTCAAAAAGAAGCCTTTTGTGGAGATGCAAAAAAGAAATCAAGTCTTTAGTTTTAATATAAAACAGAATTTTATATTAAAAAATATTTTAATATACTAAACTGCTTTTCACTCTCCTATTTAAATGATCAAGAGTCATCTTCCTTAACATACTATGATGCAGGGCAAATTTATCAATGGAACATTAGTACAAATAAGCCAAAAGTAACCATGTTATAAAGTCAGTAAGATAAAATACAACTAAAATTGACCTGAAACAATGGAGCTCAGTAGCTTAATGCACCATCTCCAACATAATGCCTTTACCACATGACTAGTTTTTCTCAGTTTGTATGCTCTCTTGGTTTTGAAAGCGAACAGATGGGAAGTCTTATTACATGCAGATCTATCCTGACAGCAAAGTTACATATTATTTTCATATTTCACCCAACAAGATGGATTAAACATGCAAAAATGTCAAAGCAACAAAAGAAAATGGGAAAGGCAATATAAACACAGAAATTAAAAACCTATTTTATCTACAGAAGTACACACCAATTTAAGGACAGAACGTTTTAATTTTTAATTATGTGAAAGTTGGTGTTTTAAATCAAAACTTTGCACTTCTTAAACAATTGAAATGTCATTTTCAAAATACTTCTGATCCCCTACATAAGTATACATATGATTTGAAAAGTAAAACTTTGCCTTACAAGAAAGCCATTTGCTATTTCCTCACACAGACAGGTTTATTTCCCCCTTGTTTTTGTTTTTATTTCATGAAGGTGGAATGAAGTGAAACAAAAAATTAGGAAAACATTTTCAGTGCAGAACTAAGTTGGCCTTTACTCACCCAGCTGTAGTCTTAGGCTGTCTGCACACACTAAACATGACTAGCTGGCTTAAAGACAAAACTCTGAGCTCTCCTCTGATAACCTAAATAGCAATGAAAATGGAGCTAAAAATCAACTGACAGTCCTTCAGTGCCTTCCCACCCTTTTTTATCATGGATGATGATATGAGCTCTGCTGCAATTCAGTTTTTATGTCTAATCTATATACCTTTTTTTTAGTTTTAAGAATTTTGAGGTATCTATAGCAGCAGGAACATTCAGGCTGCTCTGAAGCAGCGTGCGCCCCAGACATGCCTGTAGAAACATCTGCATAGAGAACCCACAATCTGACCCTCAGCATCAACCACTTTGTCTGCCTGATCCCAAAGCAGGCTAAAAAGGCTTCGGACTCTGTTGATGATAGTAGTCAGTGAGTATCTTCCCATCAAAATTCTCTCTTGCATAAACTGTGTGTAATTAAGACTTAATCTATCACTAAAGTAAGTCAACAGCATAAACTCAATAAAAATGTTTACATTTTATATATTACACAATTTCTTTTTATTATAAGTACTGTCACTCATTGCACTGTAAAAACAGTGTACTCTTTCTTAAGTACTACATAAATACACTAACATACCATTAATCTTTCAGATAATAATACTACTTTAGATTTTATTATTTTGTTTATTTTTTACAGAGAAGTAGATGAAGTAATTTTTGTGGGTTGGCTCTTTATCACTGGGGAGAGGTGAATTCTGGAAAGAAAATCTAAATTTCATTGCAATGTCTAAGTTTTAACATTCAACAGTCACCATCAGGTGAGCCAACCGCAAAGCCACTGGACTGCATGGTTTTCATGCTGCTGTTAAAGAAAACGCAGGCCTAAGCCACTAAGTTAGCCATCAGTTATCGATGATTTATTGATATCTGTGAAGCATTTAGAACCTCCTGTGACTTCAATATGTTAAAATTGAAGCATGACTATTGGAGCACCACAAAATGAGCCGAAGTAGGAATTCTGGTTTCCCACTCAGCTGCTCTATCAAGCACATATCTAATAATAAGTGTGAGCTGTCCCGCTGGAGGTAACAGGCTTCATGTAACTATATTAGTCTGCTCAGTCTAAAACACAGATTCAGGGCTAACAGACGGGTACTTTGTCTTCTTTTTAAAAGTTCCTTATTTCTTCTTCAAGACATTTATAGGGTTTTTTCCTCCCAAAACTCCCACTCCTAGAAACCTTAAAACTATAACAGTTCTACCGTGAGCCATTCAAGTCTCTACAGCATCACGTGGAACCTCTTTACCAAAATGCTGTATATCATAGCCCAGGTCAAAATCTGTGATGCACTTGCACAGAAATCAATTAAGATCACATTTTTTTTTATAGTTTAGCTTGAAAAGATTAATGGCACAACTGAAACTTTATTGCTTATTGGAACATTGTGTCCAGAGAACAAAGGGAGGTGTAAGTACAGTCTCTTATCACTGTTACCATTTAAAAATTACAGAAGAATTTACTAGTACTTCATCACGAATGCTACAAAAAGCTATATCACGGCTTTGGAAGAGGAAACCTTGGCTTGTCAAAGAACTGCTAGGCAGAATCCTGCAGGTGGCTATCATGAAAGGGAAGGTTATCATGTAAGAGAGGGATGATTTTTGAAAGAAAATTTACTCAGAGCTCAGGGAAACACATCATCCCATTGTACAGGAGATGAGGAAATCCAGCAGAAGGTCTGTTTGCTTAAGCAAGAAGCTTCTTACTCAACTAGATATACAAAATGAGTGGTGGTAATGCATAAGGAATGGAAACAAGTACAAGTTACACAGGAGGAGTATTAAAATGTTGCTTGAGCACTTGGGGATAAAATTCAGAAGGCAAAACCCCCGGTGGATCCAATGATAGACAGAAAATAGTTCTACGAGAATGTTAGCAGTGGAAGGAAGTTCACAGAAAATATGGATTGGATTTCAGCTGATGACACAGAAGGGGCTGATGTACTTGATGCCTTTGTGCTCAAAGCCTCACACTGCACAGTGAAAACTTGCTCTCAGACTTCTGTGCCTACCAGCGTGACCTGGGAAAGAGAAGGACAGCCAACAGCAAAGCAACAAGTCAGGGTTTACTCTGTCTGAATATATTCAAATCCATGGGAGTTATCCAATGGTTCTGAAAGGGATGCTTGTTACTTCTGTTGGGCTCCTGTCCGATCTAAGAAGCATCAGGACAATCAAGGCAGGTCTCTGATAACTGAAAAATGCTAAGACAAGCCCATCTTAAAGAGCTAAGACATGCCCATTAAAAATGGTAGTAAGTAGGACCTAGGAAATCACAGGCTGGTCAGTCTCACCTCTGCCCTGGGAAACATCAAGGAGCCTATCCTCTCGGGGTCCATTTTCAAACATGTGAAGGACAAGAAAGTAACCCAGAGCATGCAGCAAAGATTTAACAAGGGTAGATGAGTTGGTCATGTTCGAAATGACCATGATGAAATAACTGGCTATGCGAGAGAGGAAAGCGCAGGGGTGGTAATATACCAAAGTGTATTCAGCATAAGGCTTTTCAGTCTCCTACAGCATTTTCCTTACCAAGTTAAGTACAAGGCTGGATGAATGGGCTGAAAGCCAGCTGGACTGCTGGACTCAAAGAGCAACAGACAATAGCTTGAGCTCTAGATGGTGTCCAGTAACAGACAAAATACCACTGGGGGTGATTTTGGGGCTAATAGAGTTCATAAAAAATCATCATAATAACAAAAAAATTAATCCTCTGCAACTTCAAGAACAACACTAAGTTAGGAAGGGTGGCTGACACATTGAAAGTAAAGTTTCAATCCAAAATTTGCTTGAGGACTAGAACAGCAGATAATCTTGGAGTTCATCAAGAAATAATATGGAATTTTGCATGGAGCAGGGAAATAACTCCATGAGATGGAGTCTCCAGACTGAGAAGCAACTGGCTGAGTTGCTCTCTGCCCTGCTAAAAGGACCTGGGGGTAAAATGAATGTCAACCTCGGTATGATTCAACAAAAGCAGGACCAGCAAATCAACAGAGGTTATTATTCCTCTCTACTCAAGAGCTAATGAGACTGTGCTTAAAATGCCATAACCAGTTTTGGGCCAACCAATTCAAGAGAGATGAGAAAACAGAGTCCACTTAACAGCTACCAAGATGGCAGGGGGCCTCCAGCACACAACCTACAAGGAGAGGCTGAGGGAGCTGGCCTTATTTAGTCTGGGAAAGAGGATGCTACGGGGCGAGGCGGGGGGATCGAGCTGCAACCCACAACCACCTGAAGGAAAGTTACACAGACAGCGCAGCCAAACTCTTCCCACTCGCGACCGATCACATCACATGGGCTCACAGTCACAACCTGCAGCTTGGGAGGTTCAGAGTGGACATTAGCAGATGCTTTTTCATTACAAAGAGTAGTACAGTGAGCTCAGAGGGTACTCAGGACTCAGCTGTGTGGGAACAGTCAAGCAAGAAGTTATGATAATTCCTTCTCGATATTCTAAAAGCTTTCATTTCAGGTATTAGAATAATCCCTACTTCAGCCATTCTTTTTAAGTATTGCCAATTCTTATGATTAGGATGGGAAGCAGCTATGTCGAAAAAACCTGCAACGCCCAGTGCCTGGTTCAGCAGTGGATTTCTGTCAGTTACAAGGAATAAGAAATTTGCTTTCCAGCCCTCTTATAGACAGCATCTGACTGTCCACATGCCAACACTAGATTTCTAAGTGGTGGCCAAGACTGATTTATAATCAGTCTTGTTGTGCACAAATAGTAAAACATTGTACCCCTGATGCCATCCTAAAATTCAATGGTATTTGTCACAATAAAGGCCCTTTTCTTTGAAAGGTGATTTTATAATCTACTGAAATCTAGACACTATAAACATTTCACCAAGTAAAAAGCCAGGAAAGGTTATGTGGGTAAGTTTTATAACTTATAAAGCATATTTGTAACTATCAAAATAAAAATAACAGAAAACTAGTATTATTCATGTATATTAACAACTCCACAATAAAAAAACTTTACATATGAAATGGCCTAAGTAAAATCTTCCCAGATGCATTTACAAACAAAATATAAAGTCGGAAAAGTACAGAAAACGTAATGCATTCACTTGCACAGTACATACACATCCCTGTATTTTAAAATATACATCTTAACATCTTTTTTTTTTAAAGGCCAGAAAGTTTTTCAAACTGATTGATTGTCCTGGTTTTGGCTGGGATAGAGTTAATTTTCTTCCTAGTAGCTGGTATAGTGCTGTGTTTTGGATTTAGCATGAGAATAATGTGATAACACACTGATGTTTTAGTTATTGCTAAGCAGTGTTTATACGAAGTCAAGGACTTTTCAGCTTCCCATACTCTGCAAGCAAGGAGGTGCACAAGAAGCTGGGAGGGAGCATAGCCAGGACAGCTGACCCAAACTGACCAAAGGGATATTCCATATCATATGATGTCATGCTCAGTATATAAGCTGGGGGGAGTTGGCCGGGGAGCAGCGATCACTGCTTGGGGACTGGCTGGGTGTCAGTCGGCGGGTCATGAGCAGTTGCATCCCTTGTTTTTCCTGGGTTTTGTTCCTCTCTCTCTCTTCTGTTGTTTTCCTTTTCATTACAATTTATTATTATCATTATTATTGTTATTATTTTACTTTATTTCAATTATTATACTGTTCTTATCTCAACCCATAAGTTTTCTTACTTTTGGTCTTCCGATTCTCTCTCCCATCCCACCGGGAAGGTGAGCGAGCAGCTGTGTGGTGCTTAGTTGCCGACTGGGGTTAAACCACGACACTGATAGATATAGAAAGGCTGGAAAGATTTGTTTCAAAATATATTTGCTTAACTTACAAGGCAAACATTTCATATATTCCATTATAATTTCATAATTCATTTTCAGTCTTCATTTTTAAAACTTTCTAAAACAAAAATGACAGGTCTCTAAGTGGAAAAGGACTAAGAATAGAATAAACCTGAAATACATGAAAACAGGAATTACGGTTTTCTTTCAAACTAGTTCTGGAGCATGCAATATTTAATAATAGTTTTTTCAAATGAAGCCAGAAGTTAACCAGTATGTATAAACAACAGATACATTTACATTTATATCATAATAGAGCTATACACAAAAAGCATCATACAGCACTTTTGAAAATAACTATTTAGACAAAGTATTTAAAACAGTTGTTATAACATGGTTGTTCTATGCCATGGCTGAAAGCATGCATGCAAATAAAATTCAGATATCATACATAAATCTTAAAAGCAATGGGAAAGACTAGTTGTATTATATACAAAAATCTGTTAATTAATAGCATTTAAGACAACGCCATAAGTTTGATAAAAGTATATTAAGAAGATGCTCTATTTGTAGAACTCTAAGCATTATATAAATCATTTCCAAGAGAACTAAAAAAACCACTGAAATAATACCATGAAGTATATTGTATCGTGTTTACTTAGTATTAAAAAAGGGCCCTCAACAAAATTATTTCATTATGACAAAAACGGAAGTCACGTAAGAGAGTTTTTGCAGATTTTTTGCAATGTCACTACCATGTAAGTTATTCTCAAATATTACTTTCAGCAGGTGTATCAACACATAGTGTAGACAAAGCATGACGTGTGGTTTGTTTCAACTGAATCAAAAGATGCAGTAACTTTTTTAGATAGGAAAATAATATTTTATTTGTAATATGTATTCTCATTATATTACACCTTGGCAGTAAAATCTACATGGAACAAACCTAAAGCAAAACAAACCAGTGGTGTGAACTGATGCCTCACCCTATGCCATGCTGGCTGTAAGTTGAATCAAATTATTTTTCGATTTTAACAGTTTCCTAAACTTTTGTTACTGCTGTTGTTGGGCACTTTCAGCCAGATCTGTTCCACGGTACAGTTCCCTTTGCAACACGTCAACAAACTCAGCATTTAGTCCAGGCAGAAATGAAACTACTTTTAAAAGCAATTAGTAACAGGCTTAAATGCATTTCAAACAATGCACCTATAAAAATTTCTGTCTTCAGAACATGAATTTGGGGAGAAAAATATGAAATAAAAGACGACTGTATGTCATTCTACATGACTTCAGAACTACAGAGAGTAGATTTGGCCTTTTGCCTTATTAATGGTCATGGTCATTCTGAAATGCCCTTGCACTCTTCCTATTCTTTTTCACTATTTCTTTCCTCTCAAAAAGAAAACAAAACAGAATGTGAATGTATCGACCCATGGGAATGATGGACATACAAAAGGTAAAAATGATGGATACAAAGAACTTAAAGAATTTGATTTCAAGAAAATTGCAAAGAGCTTGAATCTGTGACTGTGATTAACTGATTTCTGAAGTCTCTCCTCTCCCACTTATTTTTCAGAGGAAAATGAAAATATTCCAAATGAGGCCTTGACTATTTTATGTATTTTTTAATTAATTGGTCAGGATAGATGAAAGATACCATGTAACATCAAAGAAAATATATAAAAACTTAAAACACAAAATTTCGGCAAAAAAAAACTTGTTTATGGAGGATTAATAATCAATATATATTTGATTGTTCAGTCATATACCCAGCATTTTTCTGCATTTAGAATAAAGTGTTTCTAAGTATGCAAACTGCATACATTGTAACTGTAATTATATAAGCAATGCTAATTATGGTTTAGCACTGCTTTTTCATTAATGCTTGCTGTTCATGCTTTTTTTTTTTAAATAAATATTTTCTTGTTCAGTTAGGAGCTTTACTAATATTTTAGTTCATCAGTAAAAAAAATTCAGCAGAATCAGTCTTCATCTATTTGTTGTACTTGTGTTAGAGATTTTTGTATATCGTAGAGTGATGTATATGAACATAAACAAACACCTTAGAGGCAACTTTGTCTAGCTTGTGTTATGTGCCTCTCAACTTGCAAGCAATTTCGACAGAAGCTGTTTTAAAGAACAGTTTATCTCCTATGACACTGCATATGCTGATGCTCAAATGTACCACCAGGAAGCTAACAGGAAAGGAAGAAAAAAACCCAAAACACCTTGAGGGAGGACTGGGAATGACAAAGGTCGTCTATCCATGTATTTTCAGTATTTTCAAAATAACATATCAGTATCAAAGAGAACTTTCATGATCATAATAAATATCCTCTGTCACCTATACCAATAAAGTAGCTGAAAATACTAAGATGTCATTTTCCAATCACCCACTCCCCATCTCAGCTTCACTGATCTGACTTGACCATAGCAAACCTCTCTTTTCCACATAGGCTTCCTATTCACTCCCTGTCCCCGGCTATTTAAACAGTTTCAGTACCTCCCCTCCTCCGACTACCATCCACATGGTTTTCTTCTTCCAGTGTCCTTTTTTAACCAGCCCAACTTCCTTCTCTCAAGTCCTGGAGCTTGAAAAGTCTGGATTTTGCTGCCTCTCCACATGAGCTTACCACTGTCTCTCAATTCTCTTTCTGCACATTTACCATCCAAACTCAGGTCCTTCTCCAGCCCACCAGCCTCAATCCCACCATGATATCTCTATGTGCCCACGAGTACCAGCCTTTTTGCCCAGACAACCACAACTCAAGGGTTTGTCTGTCTGTAATCCAAGGCCCTGTTTCATAAGCACATCTGCATGACTTTGGCTTAGCTTAATGAGGGAACAAGTTAAGATGCAACAGTACAGAAGCAAACTTTGCTAGGTAAGAAAAAAATGTCATGGCATCTGTTGATTTGAAATGGTATACGGCACTGACTTAATGGCGGGTGGGGGGGGAGGGAAAGAAAAAGAACGTAAAACCTCTGAGAACACAGTGGAGAATCTGAAGATGGCAATTCAGCAAGATCAGGATCAGCCTCGTCCAAGGAACAAAAGAGGCTGAAACATCTTCACCTTACCAATGACTGCCTGACCAGCAAGGATTCATCAGACATCTGCATTGGGCAAGATATTCATGCTGTAGCCCAGCAACATGTTAGTTCTCACCATAAGTGAATATATAATTGCTTGCGTATTCTTGAGTTATGTATATCCTGCTCGCATCTCTCTGTGCATAACAAAAGATGACTGAAGTGACCCAGAAGGAGGAGAGTTACACGCCTGCCCACATTCACTGCCCCATTTTATTCCTCATCTAGTGCAGCAACTGTCCACTCTGCATCTGAATCAAACAGACTTCAAATCACCAACCACTGACACCCTCATTGAGCTCTTTGTTCTCAATCCACATTTCTTTTCTTTGCACCTCTTGTAGCAACTTAGTGCTGCAACTGCAGGGATAAGCATGCTCAGCTGGCCCACAGCATGCTCAAAGCACATGACAAAAGATCTAAAAACTGCTGTACCACGTCTCTGGCAGTTATGAGGAAACTATTCCTCTCACATTATTCTTAAAGGCTTCCAATTTTCCAGATTTCATCAAATTTACATGGATATATTTCTTCTCTATCCTTGGGAAAGAAAGGGAGGTCTTTGCCAAAATTCAATTTACTGATCAAAGACTTCAATTCACTTTTCTTCTTAAAGGCCTATGTGTGTACGTGTTGGGGGGGGGACCTGGGTAAGACAATACACTTGCCCAAATCTCAGATTAACAATTTTGCCTGAAAACATCCAGCCTAAGACACACAAGAGAGATGGAGAATTTTGAGTCCAAGTGAATAAAGTTTTACAAGTAATAAGAAATTGAAAATGGGGTCTGGTACTGCAATTACTACCACTGCCCAGCATATCTAACTTTCACCTGTACCAATGCCAGTTAAAATTCTTTGCTAAGTTTCAGTCATGGACATTTTGTTTGAGCATTTCACCATTTCTCCTTTCACTGCCTGTAAGTGCATTTCATAATACAATCATTGTATAGAATACACATCATTCATGATTCTTAATGAAATGGAGTAGTTAGCTTTCACTATTCCAGAAATAAAAATAATAATATGAATTTGAAATAAGTGAATTGAAACTAACGTTCTAAAAGAACCAAACTTTCGTAACAAAATGCTTCTCAAAAAGAATGTAATCAAACATTAACTTTTAGCTCATTCAGCAATGACTCCTCTAATGAACTCCAGAAAAAAAACCTTCCCTTGTTGACAATAACAGAGACACAGAAAACACCAAATACGATGATCAACAGAAGCTGAAGCACTATTTTTCCCAAAGCTCTGGTGCCCAACACAGAAGGAATTCTTTTGTCTGTTTGAACAATGAAAATGTTACATACGTCTTACGAAATAGCAAAATGAAAAATAACACTCTAAAAGCATTCCCATTTCTGGGGCTGGCAGAGAACATTAAATACACTCACGCTACTGAAAAAGGCAGCTGCAGCAATATTTAACTGGAAACACAGTTTTTCCTTTTCTTCAAGTAACTTGTTGAATATATGCATTAAGCTCATTCAATTGATAAATGTCAATTGATAAATCTTGCTTTAGGTGACAAGAGTTACATTTTGAACCTTATCATTTTAACTGATAAAACCCACCAGCTTCACATAAACATTTCTACATATAATAGTCAGAGAAAATGTATTTCAAAACTTTGTTTGAATAATATGGATTAATACTGAAAATAGTGTGCTGCTTAATTTCAGAATTTTATCAATCTTCCTTACTAAAAAAAGTTAATTATCACCTCATACACATGGCTCACTATAAAATTTAAATGCAAAAATGAAGGGAGCATGGGAATTTTTATGAAGCATCTCATGGAACAGTGAAACTAGTTTTGAATGAAATATTAAGGTATTTTCATAATTGGAATGAGACAATGAGATATTTAAGTAGAACTATGTACACACACTATTAACTGAAGTTTCAAAATAAAGGTCTCGGGTCTTTTAAAAATATAATCTTACATGTCTTCTATGGTAAGCAGGACCCACTAAAAAAAAAGGAGAAATGTTTAGGTACCAACTATTACAGACTGTAAACTTATTCCACGTTTCCTTTCCCACAAGATGCAAAACATACTGTTATAAATACCCAGCAATTGAATGGGCCAGCACAAGCTAATGGTTTTTTTTTTTTTTTTAAGGTGTTATTTTCTTTCAGAGAAGAATCTGGAGCAAATGACAGCAAACAGGAACACAGGACGTGCCTAACACTGTTTGTTATCACTTAATGTTGACCACTCCACATATGCACACACACACATGCGCACACAGACATACTTATCAACAGACTATACGCAGATATGAGCTACTACCTACAAGATGAAAAAGAGGACACAATGGTTTTAGTATAGCTTAGAAATTAATGCCTAATTAGCAAAAACTGTTCAGATCAAGTCTTCAAGCACCTAGGACCTATATCAGGAAAAAACCTTACTGTTAGTACTCTTTTGTCACTTCACAGAAAGCCAGCTCATGTATTCCCACTTTTGTTTGGAATTGAAGGGGGGGGATCTTAACTCTTAGCATCTGTAAAAAGTGCACCCACTACCCCACTTTGTGGGGTACCCCACTACCCACCAGAGAGGATGCAAAGGATAACTTACAGACTGACAATCCTCCTGCCTTCATGTTCTCTGTCCCTCAGGAAAGTGATATTATCCCTCTAGTGTGACACTGCTAGACCATCTCTCCTAGCACTTTGTAGTTAAGACAAAATGTGGAGTTTCAGCTATGACGTTATTTATTATTTTCTGGAGTCAAAAGGAATTAGCAAACAGCCCTTCACAGTTGATTTTTGGGAGGTTTTGTGTCTCTCTCTCAGTCTGCTGCCAGGTTAGATGACACAGCTCTTTTAATGCAATTTGACAGGTGCCCATGAAAGCTACTGTTAGATGGGATGACACTCTAATGCACTGAATTTGGAAATGCATTTGCAAGAGGCACTTTTCAAAGAAAGCAGAGGAATGGGTTGGAACTGCAGATGTCTTTCCTTAACTTATACAGAGGTGACTGATGGGGAAGGGTGGAGCCCTCAACTAAGTGATAGAACTTTCAGTGGAAAACTAAAAGCATTAGTACTATTAGCTCCCCAGTATGTTGCTCAATGAAGTAACCCTTTAAACTACAACTGCAACATGGTCTTCCTAAGACATGGATTTAATAAGCATGGAATAAGCATGAAATACTCTCTCATCCTTAAGTAGTGTCCTTAATGGCTCGTATATTGACCACAGGAAGACGTTTCTCTCATAACAAATTAAGTTTTGTCTGTTATACACAATAGAAGAATTTTTTTTTAAATTGTTTACCTTTATGGACAATAAATATGCTTTTTCCCTTCACTCAATCTGGAGCACTGGAGCACTGTGTCCAATTCTGGGCTCCCCAGTGCAAAAAAGATAATGGAATTACTGGAGCAAGTCCAGCAAAGGGATCATGAAGATGATTAAGGGACTGGCATATCTGTCATAAAAGGGGAGGCTGAGAGGGCTGGGATTGTTTAGTCTGGAGAAGAGAAGGCTCAGTGGGAATCTTCTGAGTGTGTATAAATACCTGATGGGGGGAGAAAACAGAGCCAGACTTCTTAGTGGTGCCCAGTGAAAGGACAAGAGGCAACAGGCACAAACTGAAATACAGACAATTTTGTTTGAACATAAGAATAATCTTTTTTTATTGTGAGGAGGGACAAACAACAGAACAAGCTGTCCAGAGAGGTTGCAGAGACTCCATCCTTGGAGATACTCAAAACCCAACTAGACTCTGCTCTGAGTAACATGCTCTATCTGACCTTGTTCTGAGGAAGGAGGCTGGGGACAAGACCAGCTCTGGTCTCTTCCAATTTCAACTCTTCTGTGATTCTGCTTTTAATAAAAGCAGAAATGGTTTAGACAAGCCTTTCAGAATTGAAGAAAACTGAAGTCCTGCAGTTTACTTATTGTTCTTTAATGTGAAAAACTAAGATTACCACTGGAGTTTTAAAAGCCCGCTGGTTTTCTTATCTCTCTTTCACAGCAAGTGTTATTAAAAGAACTGTCAGTAGGCACCAGCAGACGACAGGCTGGTTTTATGTAAATTTAAAAAATTTTTACTAAGACTGGTTACAAAGTAACACTATTTTTTTTCATCTGTTCTGTATTTTAAGATATTAAACTGCTGCTTTTATACGCCAGTACTTGCATAATCTCTCCAAAATGTGGAAAAACTTAAATTAAATATTACTAGATTGATTCACATCACACAAGTGGATTACTAGAACTAGCACTATTGATTTTACTCATGCAAACCTAAAATCTTAACAGATATTACATTTGCTTTCAAAAAAGGGCATTTTAAGTATTTTTTCCTCAAGTGCTTTTCTTAACATCCCTCCAGAGACTCATACATTTGGCAGTTATAAATAGTCCTCATCAAGCCAGAAAAACCTAAAAGTTGCTCTCTTTTCCTGTCATTTATTACAAAATGGTCTTCAATCCTGAAGCAAACAGCTTTATAAATAAGGTTATCCCTGCCACAATTTCTCATGCTGTTACTGAATCCCATTTCTTATTCTTTCTGAACATCTTCAAAAATCAACTATTACTTTCCAGTGCTGATTTTTTGGTCACATTTTGTACCATCCTCAAATCTTTCATCTTCTCAATTTTAGCATCATCAAATGGTAATGCAAAATACACACTGTCAGGAAGTTATGTCCACAACAGTTTCTAGACTGGACTCCTTCTTGCCCCCAAATGAAATTTCAGATCTTTGTTCACTACTTCAAGGTTTACAGAAAGAGAAATCAGAAATCTGTTTTCTTCTCTATTCATTACTCATTTACATTCCTCTCTGCCTACTTTGCCCTTATCTCATTTTCTTTTCTTAGTTTCCCAGAAGCTCCCTCTTGAGCATCATTTCCATATTTTTACCTTTTTCTCAAAATACTTTTAAAAATATAATTTAAATAGAAATATAATTTAAATATCCTAAATGTCTCAAAAACAGTTGATGTTCTCAAATAAAAATTGCTCTGCACTTGCACAGATTCTTGACAATTAAACCAGCTATGTATTCTGTTGTACCTACTTAATGTCTAGTTCAATAAACATTTATAATAAAACACACTTCACCTGGAGAAAATTCTTCTGCACACCTCCTCATGTAGTCTGAGTTTCTATGCACAAGTTAAAGGACAGTCAATTCAGAAATGCATATAGACTCCATTACCTCAAAAATGGCCTTACAAAGGGAACAACAGTCAAATTCACAATTTCAACGGGCTTCACAATTTCACAAAGACAGAGTTTAAAGATTAATTTTTTTTTTTTAATTGCCTTTCACCAGGCATAAAGCACAAGTCTGTGCTCCCACTTGGCTGTGCTAATCAGCATGCTCTCCATTAGATGCAAAAATGCAGGCAGCAGTCTCATCCATTCTCTTTTATGTTTTATTCACCTAGATCGCTGAGCAGAGATGGGAATAGTTAAATAAGCAGTCCATATGACAAGGTCCAGACAGACTTCCATTTTTGAAGCTTAGGAAGGCTTAATACAGGCATACTTATAGAATAGAAGATTTAACTCCTCTCCTCTATTTCCCTAGGTAGTGACATCAGGACCAGGCATAATTTGTCTCTGACTTTTAGTAACAAGAACACTTAGAAAGCTCTTCAAATTTATGAGATTTTTAAGCCCAAGGATAAACCCTGGCTGCAGTTTACACTGACGTGTGCACTTTTATTCATACAATATTTTCTTACCAAATTATAATCAAGTTTCTGCTCTGCAATTTTGGTGCTGCTATTGCTAGCTTTTATTGCTGTATTAAATTGTTAGCAAACAGCTAAAGGCTGCCAAAACAATTTCATCACATCTATTTCATTTTTAATAGCCTTTTGTAAGAAACAGCTCTGAAATTATTGTTAACATATTATGGTCAAATAAATATCAACAAATTGTTTCGTTTAGGTTACCGCCATTAGGATTTTTACAATTATTTCAGCCTTTATTAGAACATTATTTTTTACAATTTACTAAGTTAGCTATCAGTCCACTGCTATCACTGAATTATACTTGTATTTACTTCTATCTACTCAAGCTAAAACTGAGCGATGCTTCAACTTTTAAGTATCGGGACTGTATTCACCTTCTGCTATCAGTACTAGTTTAGCTTCCTCTCAAAAACACAAACAACTCATCAACACTGTTTTAGTATATGTGGGATGCTGAAGCTTTCATAAAGTCCTGAAGGTGCTATCAGATGCCACACAGTTTTTGTAAGACACATCCTACCCTTAAAACCCAATTGTACACATTAGTTTTCAGAAAAAGTAGGGAGTTAGTTGTCTGTGTTCACTTCTAGCTACAAATATTTAAATTACATATGTGATTTTGGTTTTAGATTTCAATTGAACAAACCGAGGTTCTCTGCCCAAAATTTAAGATTATTCTGAATTTGTCAAAGCCAGCATGCCTTCTTGGCCAACCAACAAATAATGTGACAGCAAATATGTTCCAACATATATGTATTTTCTCTCAAGTTACTGTACAACTGAAACTCTATGTTTATTTCCAGTGACTCTAAACTGAAATATTTTCTTCATATTTAGATGCTCCCTCAGGGAAATAGAATGACTTACAATGACAGCAACCATGATCCAACACATTAAAACTGGATGGGAGAAGGATAAAATAAATGAGATGCCAAGAAAACTTCATACATCCTTAAGAAAACAAAAGCAAATGCTCTGTTTTTCAAAGATAAAATTGTATACTGTGCTAGAAACAAGCAAGGCTTTTCATCAGTTCTGAAACAGGAAATCGAAAGCTGCCGAAGGATGCATGAACCACACTTTAGACAAGTAATTTTTCTGTTCAAGCATTCTTACATGTATTACTTTAGATGCAGACAAGCTCCTGTATGACATCAATGGGTAGCAGCTTTCTGTCTTCTCACTCCATAAAAATTCACCCTTTTCCAAGTGACAAGTGCTGACCTTTCAGTGTACTATGTCTGCTCATGCTTTGCTCCCTTCTACAATCGTTTCTAGTAATATACATCAAAAATGACAAGGAGAAATAAGTGTACTGCATGTGCTGTGCTGTATAGTTGATGTGCAAGGTCTCTGTGATTGCTAATTAGAAAGGATGCTTTACTGAATTATCATACTTGGTATGCAATTACTGCAAAGCAACAATGTAAATTAACCTTACAGAACAAGGTGTTCAATATTGATGCTGGAGATACGTACATCTCCCTTCCCCCAAAACCACTAAAATCCAATGCACATCTAGAATGGCTTTGGTTTTGTCTTTAAAAGAGAATAGAGATTTCTGTAATAGAATTCAAATGCTTGGCCACCCTTCCTCTACTTTCCTAACCTAACTTTTGTTTCTTTTTAATAAGAAAAGGAAAAGTCAGCAAAACAAAATGTCACCATTAAATCATTTCACAGCATTTTGTGTCAGAAATGTAATGGAAAATGTGCACATCATGGGAAAGGTTACTGTTCTTCCAGAACATCTTTTCACTTGGTTCAGGGCTCATCCCTCTACATAACTGTGCAGGCACTACTGACGGTTGTTCTCCCTGGGCTTAATTTGGCAGTTGAAGGATTGCGGCATTTTCAGAAAACCACAGTGCAGTGATTTTAGTGGTTACCCAGCTGAAAGTGATGCTATGATTTAGAATAATTACTCTGTTTATGTGCAATGGTAAAAGTCAGTTACTACACCATATTCCAATGTCAGCTTATACTTTACTGCATATTTCCCTAATATGGCATCACATCAGATGTCAAAGTCAGAATTAGAGGGATTTATTGTTCCTGTTCCTCAACAGTAAGTACACATGCGATAAACTAAGTATAGCAATGCTATTGTAACTGACAATTCGGGGTGAGGGGGGCAGGACTGAAAATAAAAAATCTGTTCAGCCAGTTAATCAAAGAACTGAAAATTAATTTACGCTTGACCTTTGCATTGTTACAAGCAGTGATATGAAAATGGGAACAGATCCATATTACTCTCTGCTAAAAGCTTTTAGATATTCTTGAAGAAAATATACGCATTTTTTTTTTCCTTATGCTTTCCACAGCCTTTCTTCTCAAAACTAAGTGAAGTTACTAGGCCTTCGTCAAGATGAAGTCAGAGATAGGCTCAAAAATTTAGCTGTAACCTTATTCAAGACAGCATGGCAAAATTCTTAAATTGTGTTTTTCTCATCTCCACAAGACAACAATATCCGAAGAATGTTTGTTCAAATGACAAGATTTAAAAACAACAACAACAACAAACCAAAACCAAAACAACCCACCACTTCAAGGCAAAAAGCAAGTATTAAAATAATCCATTCAAGGGTAAATGTTTAGGAAAACAATCTGAAAAAGAAGAATGAGGTTGTTATAAAGTAACAAAGTGCAACCTGAAACATTCAGTGATACTGAATTCCTGTCTTCATATGGAATCTTGTCTTTGGCATTTTAAATGGCCTGAAGCACATCAAATACAGAAGCTGTATTTCATTGAGATGAGAATGTAAAGGAATCACACAAAGTATAACTAATAATAACAATCTGAACTGTTCTAAAGGAGAAGCCAGTTTTATTAATTGTAAGGCAAAGCAAAATCTGAATCTAGCCTTGGGTATGATAAGATGACAAACATTTTAAAACAAAAATTAATCAAAATAAAATAAAAACAAACAAAAAATTTAAAATCATGTAAAAGAAAATAACAAAATTAATAATAAGGCAGAAAAATAAATGAAAATCATCTAATTCTATTTTACAAATTCCTAAGATTTGCTTACAAGAAAAAAATTACTTTAGTCTAGATTATTCCATCTGTAATTTCAATGGCCACACCAATAGGGAAGTAAAGTAAGACAAGTGACAGTAGACAAAATGAAAAATGTAGCGGACATCAAAATTACGCTGAAATATAGGAACAACAAATAAAACCTACAACTCTACTCCTTTCCCCCAAAAATAAAGACGTTCTATAAAAAGATTAATATTAACTTTCACCATTCTCAAATTATCTATTTAGATGTTATTATATGCAAATTATTAATCTACTTCAAAACAAAGTTCAATAATAAAACTGAATTTCTCCTGTAACATACGCTGCAAGAAAAGCAGTCTTTACTAAATATATCATAACGCACAAGAGGCATTATGACAAGAGCTTTTTTTTCCCATTTTTTGTCGTTTATGTTTTTAGAAGTATGTTTCCAGCAAGTAGCTCTGAAATATCTTAGGCTATAGAATTATTAAACTAAAAAGAACAATAGTATCCCATATACACGTAGATTATCTGCAGCCTTTCAGGTAATAATACCATATGGAAAACTCTTGATTTAAACCCAAATCAGCAATCAATTGCATGCAACTTTGCTCCATTGATTTATTAATGAAAACTTGTGCTATATGTCATTTTAATCGTGTGAAGAATAACTATGGTCAATGCTGAGAAAAGTGACTCAAAAATCCTTAAGCTCCCTGTACCTGTAACTGCTTTTCATGTATGGGCTTCTTTGGTAATGCGAAACATATTCTCGCAGTACTCCAAGACAAAATTTGTTTTGAATAATGTAGATGAAGTTGTGCACCCAAACTTCAGGCCTCCTACTATCAAAAACCCACACGGATTAACTAACTACACATGAGACTTGTAAAAGTATTGGGCAGCAGTAACAAAAGTGAGAAAAAAATAGGTGTGTAACAGTAAGAATCACGTTTGCGTATTAAGATTTCTTACTCAAGTAGTCCATAATTTATATTATGGTTCTGTGGACAGACATTTACTTCAGAAAACTGACTGCACAGATGCTTACTTGACACTAACTGTGACAAGTCAAACCTGATGCTGCAACACAGCATTTAAATGGTTATTGTCTCCTGCTGTGGTCTTCTACCACATTATTTTAACACCCAAACACAAACATTCTCAGGTTATAAATTTCATAAGTATAAATTTCAGTTTCATGGCTTCTGTAGCAATGGCTCAGCTTAACGATGCAAAACAACTGAATTGATAAAGAATCTGACATTTGTTTTCTGAGCATCCTATCCTATGAAATGCTCTGATGTGATAATCTTGCTGCACTGAAAGTGACTGAAGCAGTTTGGCCAGAATGATGGAGTATCTGATACATTCAAACGCCAACTGAATTGAATTATTTGACGCAAGTTTGATGCTGTAAGAAAAAATTCCTAAGAATGCCCACAAAAATAAGTACCTACTGACCCCAACAAGATAGATATTTTTGCAGCCATAACCTATTACTGGTAACCAGACTGGGAAATAATTTGATATGTCATCAGCCTCCCCTCTGCCGTCATAGGTAATGTGATTTCATATTCTCTGCATCTTGTTTCATTAAAGTAATTTTAATCTTCTGAAGAGGCAACTCACTCAATAACCACTTTATCTAAAGAACTCACTCATGACTTACAGCAAGATAATTATGACATCTTCCACATTGTATTTTTTTATTTTATAAATTCTTCCGAATCCTAGGAGTTATAGAAGATATAAAGATGCAAGGGTCTCTGATGTGTATATTTCCTAAGGCAACCAGATATATAAATCCTGAAACACATAGCTGGTTTGGGAACAGATGACAACTGCCAAGTATAGTTTTAAGCTGTAATGTACAAATCCATGATTGCAGCACAGACTTGATCAAGCAGCTGTAACTGAAGGAGAGAAAAGAATAACTGTACTTTTAAAAATTCACTAATCAAAAAAAGGTAAAATACTACCTGTTAGTAGAAAACAAAGTAACGCTGTAGAAAGAATTGCCTGAAACTCTTACAAGTGGTTTTCTTGTTACATACTTCTAAAGTTTATGACACTGGTACACAAGCTTTTTTGATCAGCAGACTTTAAATATCAATACTCAGAACTTCTGACAACTAAATACCTGAACCAAACTTGTACCTGAAGAGTTCATAAACTTCTACTGTTCACAAAGGTTCTACAGATTAAAGCCCGGTATACAAGAGCTTGGGAGTCATTGGTCTACAACTGTAAAATGATCTAACCTTAAACTCCAAGGTTTGACTGACAGATCACTAAACAGTCCAGGAAATAACATAAAGAAAAACATTTGGGGGATGCACACACCGCTCCCCACCCCCCGCTCCAATCATCTGGTAAGAGGAACACTAATAAACCTTGCCAAATATCACAACAATACTCCAACAGGATTTTAGAACATTCGTAACACTGAAGAGAGACAAACATGTATTTTTTCCTCTATTCTAGATACTTTAAAAAATTTCACTTCTTCACAATGTTTCAACAGGAAATGCCATTAAACACCAAAAAAAAGGAAATTCACAGAAATCCTACCTTTTTCCTGGGGGGGGGGGGGGGGGGAGGGGGGAAGATCATCCTTTGCTGTATCTGCACTTGACAAAAAGCACAGGTAGGCAGAACAACCTTTCATGCAGTTTTACTCTTTTTCAAAATGAAGGCTCAATGCTAAGCTTTACACAAAAATAACATTAGATAGTCCTGTGCACATTTCCCAACCTGGTTTTCCCAATTCTGATAATGCAGCATTGAACGGAAACAAGCCTTTTAATCATGGCAATATCTCCAAAACGTCAGTTTTGGGTCACTCCTACACAGACTACCTCTAAGACAGTTCCTTCGAGATCATACAGTATCAAGAATCAAACCAGAGATGGAACACATAATCAGTATCCAAAGACATGAGCTTCTATTCTTTAAGTGGCTTAAATTTCCTTAAGAGTTAACCAGCAAAACAATCAAGGGAAAAAAATAACCTGGGCTTCAATTCAGATTCTGCTGTCTCATTTCAGGAAAATAACAGACAAATGTACTAAAGAAATGCTTTAGGTATCAGGTAAATAGACTGGTTCTCAAATAACAGAAAATTCAAGAGTCTGCCATGGACTTTTTGCAGTACGACTTCAAATGTTCCAGGCACGTGTAGCTTCAGATAGCCGGGTAGCCCAAATGCAAACGTGCATAGCACTCTGCTTCTAGAGAAGCCATGAATGACAGTTACGTATGCCTGACTTTTAGGTACTTCGCAAGTGAGTTTCACTCGCTTCTTTTTGAATGTCTGCCCTAGCACACAAATTTACTGAAAATGAAAAATCTGTGGTATTTTACAGTAAAATGCAATGCAGCATAGGTAATTCAGTTTGAATAAAGTCCCCTGCGAACAAAAATGTGCATTTGTCATTGTACGTATTATCCTGCTATCTATCATAAAAAGAAACACTTTTTAGAAGGTAAATGAGGTAAATGACAGAAAAAATGATGTAACAGGTAACTTAAGCAATTAAAAAAGTTGATATGCAGAATTAATCCCTGTAAATTATATAGCAGAAATAAACTACACAACTGAATGTTAAGTTTCCTTTCATTCAAATAGTTCATTCCAATAAAATAATGCATTTGTAATCCTCTGTAAAACATAAGATTGTCGCAAATTATGGCTGAATTAACTAACATTTTCCTTGTGATTAATCTCTACAGTAGCCTTAAACTTCTAAAACTACTGTGTATCATAGGCTTTCAATTACTATGATGGATGGTTAATTTTGTTGCAGCACATTTAAAGTAATTAATAATTAATGTGCTCGTTCTGGAATAAACTTCAGCTCGTGCAGAGCTTCAAAACTAGCAGCTAACAGATAAGGAAGAAATCTTTAACTTGAAGGCTGGCATGCTCCTTTGCATGGAAATGTAAGAAACAAAAACGCAGAGATGAACCTATACAAGACAAATGCAATTAAGGAAATAGAGCAAGTAACAGTTTCAGAGAGAAAATTTCCAGAGGATTCAGAAGAGCCTGTCTAGAACATACTTTCTGTCAAAACCAGAATTGAAGCAGATCACTGTATGCAGTTAAGGACTCAACCCTTTCTACAGTATAAATTATTATCCTAAATTTGATACATACATTTGTAGCACCAGAATTACAGATGTTGCATACATTTTAAAGATTTTCAGTTATAGTATGATTCGATGACCCAAAGTTATGACAAATCTTATAGTCAATTTTACTCAAGAGTTTTTTTCTTTAGTAAATATGACACTGCATATGTTTTCTTCTTTCTCCCTTACTACTCCTCACTTTATCCTTTCAGGCCTGCCTTGATACACTGACTGCACATGCAGAACATTACACTTGCTTGAAACGTGAGACTTAGTATATTGGGAGAAATAAATACTTTTACAATTGCTTGTTTCCTAGTAAACATCTGCATTAAAAATAAATACTACATACATGCTTAATAATTTGCTTTGCAGCTTTACACTTTTTCAATACTTTATAACCAGCATTCAAATCTATGTTTCGAAAAAATTCTATTGTATATTCTTTCAAATATATGACCTTAGTCTATTTTACCCTCTCTGTAACACTGAAGTAATAATTTTGCCTCAGTTGCTGCAAATCAAATGAAATGGAAAGTTCTAAATTAATTGACAATAAAGCTTAAAAATTCAATACGCAAAACTATAGAAGAATTTGTTACTATATGCTTACTCTAAATT
This sequence comes from Calonectris borealis, assembly GCF_964195595.1. Classification (NCBI taxonomy): domain Eukaryota; kingdom Metazoa; phylum Chordata; class Aves; order Procellariiformes; family Procellariidae; genus Calonectris; species Calonectris borealis. The sequence continues at coordinate 140,921,501 of NC_134313.1, forward strand.
GTGGGATGAAGAAGTCTAATGCTTTTTCAGATACTTCTTTAACCTTGTCAAATGTGATTTTACCCCATACATAAACAATATTCTAATTTTACTCTGCTTTTCTCAAATCTAGTATTGAGATACCAATTTTATCTAATGCACTATATTCCTAAAAATTACCCAAGCACATCTTAAAGCCAACAACTGAAGCTATAATATTACTTTTTTTAATAGTGGCAGTTGAGAGCTGGATTATTTTTTGAGAAGAGGCCACTTCTTTAGAAGTGAAATCATTTAGAAGTCTTCCCCTGGAAGATTTTAAACTAGATTAGCCCATGGATTCTTCTTGAAAAAAAAAAACCAAAACCGTTCTACATATTAAAATAAAATACACAATTCATCTTAACTTTTTCTTTTACCAAAATGGAATAGACAGTAATACTGTGGTAGAAGCACTTTGTGTGTACAGTGGTACAATCACTTACTTACTCTGGACTATGGTGCAAGACGGAGGGCAAGCTTTATCTATTACATATTGAGCCACCTGAAATATACTTTCTCATCCATGTTTCTACTAAATATGGTTAAGTTCTAAGAGGAGCTATTTTTAAAGATTTTATTAGTGAGTTATGGTCTCCCCCAAGAAAAGAGATACTTAGGAATCAAACAATTCCTTTGCAAGATCTATCATTCTAACTGATTCATGCAAGACTCTAATAAAGCACTCAGGAAACCCATCAAATGTCTGAACTATATACAACTTTAAAATATTCACAAAATGAAACAAAAGAAAAGCATAATTACATAAATGTTTTCTAAACCAAACAGTAGAGGTCACCTCTAAAAACAAATATATCCTTTAAAATTATTTTCTGAGTTTGTTAAAAAATTTATCTTTCACATCAAGCTTTAGAAACTCCCATATTTCAAAATATGTCTTCAATTTTAAGCAAATATTTTCAATATTTGATTATGCCTAAAGATTGAGCAGCACATTGTTATAGGTACCCTCTGGTTTCACAATATTTTAGTTTCAAGAGCACATTATAATTCCTTTCACTGAACTCTTTATCTCTTTTAAAAAAGTTCTGTGTCTCCATGCCTTACATCAAACCTATCTGCGTCAAATATAAAATATTAAACCCCCTATTTTACTACTATTCCTCTCAAAACTCAATTACAGTTCATTTGAGTAAAAAGATATTCAAAATCCACACTCTTCTCTAATTACAGATATAGCTTCCTTACTGTCATTTATGTTACAGATCAGACTTTGCCTCATTTGAGTAAATGTTTTCAATTAACTTTTCACTGTTCGACTAATTTGTAAATCTTGACTGTGCCACTCACTAATCTCGTAAAAGGTAAAAATTGCAGAAGTATTTACTTAAATAAAACTTACACAGATGTATATAAAAGAATTTATAAAATAAATTCACTGTAAATCCTAAGGAAAAAAAAAAGGTGTATCACAAAAGGATCACAAGACGGATCATTTTTTGTAGACAAAACCACAAAACCTAAACTTTCAGTTCTTGTGCATGCTACTATACTGAAACAGTCTCTATAATCTGACATCAGTGATTAAAAAAGCGCTGTCTTGGCATGTCTATAATATATACATATGGCAACTATTAGCTCATATAAAGTAGGGAACATGTCAGTATGTTTTAGACAAAAGCTAATAATTAAAGATATTGTAACTTTAATCCCTTTTTTTGGTACAAAATTACAGTCACTAAGGCAAACTTCAGCCAATTAATGAACCATTATAATTTATCGTAATGAAAGGTACTTTTTTAGGGAGAATTTTAAATCCTTTCACAGGCAATTATTTAAAGATTTTAGATCATATGAACAACAGATTAGGTAAAGACACTGCACATATAAAAAACAAACCCTCAGCCATCCAATGCTACACACAAGCACCTAAAACAGAGATTAAAAAAAAAAATGACTCTCCATCAGTCAAACAGTAATTAGTTAAACAATTTAATATTTTTTTATTCCAGATTCATTACTAAATACTCTGCTGCATTCTTTGAAATAAGAAATAATTGCTTCTATTTCTCTAATCCTTACTTATTTAGCAACCCCAAAGTGAGAGAGCCACATAAATTTTAGACAAACCTATGATTTTTAAAAGTAGATTGTTCAAGAGTCATGTAACCAGCCCTGTTTGAGGTAACACACAGCAGGAAAAGCTAGAAGGCCCATCAAGATTATTCCTTAAATGTCCAGTTTCAGCAGTTGCATATTTCCATTTAACTTAGTGATCAACTTTCACATTCAGAAAAATCTCTTCTATAACATCCCCACGAACCTCCCTTTTCTTAGTTGCAGATGGGTAGGAAACGATGAAAATAAAATCCAGTAATTACAAAACATTTGTTGAGTGAAGAGCAAAGACGATGACAAAGATCACGAGTTTTCTGAGAAAGTTTTGGCTTTAATAACAGATAGTGCCAAACAAAATGGGTATTGAAAAAATACTTTTGTCCTTCCTCTGAAACATCTCTTGCTTACAAGAAGCCCTACCAACTTGCATTTAAAGTAACACTCTATTTCTACTACCACAAAGGAATCTTGGATGATGGTACAGGCAGGAGAAAGAAGCAGTGTAGGCAGAAAGTCGCTTCTCTTACTTTGTGATGATGTAAGAGAAAAAAGGATTCTGAAAACTTTCTCTGACATAGCAATGCTCTGCGGATCACACCCCTACACAGCTTTAGCTGCATAGCGGAAAGCCTATCTGGTAGCTAACATCTTATTACAGTGCCTGAATCTACTCTCATCAAAAGAAATACACCTTTAAGAACCAAAAAAAAATACTAAAAAAATTCAAATTTACTATATACTTTACCATCATTTAGTAATTATCAAAAATAAGTCTCCACAGCACTTTAGAAGCAGTGGTCATCTAACTTGGATAAAAATGTAGCTATTTATAGGAATTATCTGAAGAAAAGCAAGGTTTAAATTAATAATCTTTTTTAAAAACTAATATGGAAAATAAGGCAGAAGGTTTAAGAAAATATTTTTCAGAGAATTATGAACAAAGGATTAGAACATAAGAATCTCCTTTTCTCCTCCCATGCAGGTTTACTATTCTGTTTCCAAGACTAATTATGAGGATGGTTTATAAGAGAATTTGTTGGGTTTTGGCATGTAGTATGCTTATTTTTGGCCCATCCAAATTACTACTAAAATCTTTTCATGCACTAAACAAGACATACCACTAATTTTCTACCATATTTTTTAATTGCAACTTAAATATACAGTTCTTCACAGCATTTTCTCATCTTATCCTTTATGTCCTGAAATGTGGTATTTAACACTTCTAGAAAAAGCCTGAAGAAAAAAACGCATTCACTGCCTTTTTCGCAGTACAGCACAGTACATGTTGTTCCCAAGATTCCTTCCCAAAACAAAATGGTCTTCCTGCATCTTTTATTTCTTGCCAACAATAGGGCTGAAGAAAGCCCTTTATCTTGCTGTGGGCAGTTAAAAACTGTTGTCATCAGTTTTCATCAATATAACTGTATCAGCAATCACCGTTACATCCTGCCTCTATTTCACAGTCTGGTACTGAGCAGGATCTAGGAGTACCTAGCAGTAGTAGCTTGTCTATGTAAGACAGAGTCACACAGTTACTGATGAGCTCATACAGGCACTCTGCCTCCAATTTGGAAATAAAAATAGAATCTGGCACACAACCCTTGAAATTGTATCAACTTCTACAGTAAATCATATGCTGTAATTGATATTAAAATCAGCTATTCTGAGTACAAGACATCTGTATGTGGGACACATCCTGATTCTAAAGCTATGTGTTGCTTGCATAGATCATTGATTCTGACTTATGTTCTCATAACTCGGCCTCCTTTAAATAAATTAAAGGATATATTAATCCTTCCAGTTAAAAATGACAATTCTATCTGAGCTAAAGAGGAGATCTTGCCCAGAAAATCTAGTTGAAGCATACAGGGCCTAAATACAACATTAATTTTTATCTGAACTTCTTAATGAAAGCTCAGTAGATTCAATTAAAATCTGCTTTCTGATTGCTAAGCTCCATTATTCTTCCTTCAAGAATTGTGAGCAGTTTCTACAGCTTCACAAAGAAGCCACAATGCCAGATATAAAGTCAAAATTAGCAGAAGTTGTGGTCAACAGTAGCTATTCAATGGCAGTTATTCTATTTAATTAGATTTCTGCACATACTAAAACACCATTCAACAGATTTTTTTTTCCATTTCTCTTTCAGATAAAAAACATGATTATCAAACCCCTTCATGATCTGCATTAATGGAGGTAGCGTTAATACATTTTTAAAAACATAAATTCCTCATAATCCACATTTCAGCTCATAAAATTGCTAATGATACTAATTTAATTACTTTTAGGATGCTCCTGTAGCTTTAATATCATTAAATTGTTGGTTTGTTTATCTTTCTGACCTGCTCTAAAACATTGACAATTCACCCTGACAAGAGAAAATTAATTCTCTTGTGTTAGAACAACGGATTATCTTGGTTATTTACATCTTAATCCACAGTGTTAATGTGTTTGGCAGGTCAATAAGTGAAACAAGTCAGTATTTCTGATGTAATGTTTCCCCTAAATAAGTTTTTGTTTGTTTTTTATAAAAAGCACATTTTCTTCGTTATAATCACAATGACGAAGCGATGAAGATGGAACTTTAATTCCTCATAAGGTCAGAGCATCAAACCTACCTGACTAGATTTTCATTGTCTCCAGTCCCTTTGCAGGTAGCACATTCAGTCCTTAAATCCTCCGACTTGGGCTTCTTTTGTAGAACAGACTGTCGCTGTCTTCTTTCTCTGGGAATCCGTTCCTGTCATAGCAGAAGGCAAAAGAAAGGAATGGGGGAACAGGAAGGAAGGAAAGCAAATATTTTCAATTATAGCACTGAAAGTAACACTTCAGCCCAAAGTTTAATTTTTTTTGTGAAACTGTTAAAAAAAACAAACAAACAAACAAAACACTATATTCCAACCTCAGCTTTTTCTTCTTCAGGCACAAAGCTTCGTTTTCGTCCTCTAGTTCTCTAGAAGAAAATATATTTAAAATTCAATATTAGGTAACATAATGTTTTTGCTATTTATCTATTATTCATAACAACAAAAACATACCGCAGGAAATAATTTAAAGTATTTACTACAGAACTACTGCAAGATAACTACAGTGACAGATGTTAGAACAACAGCTTCAGATTCTGAATATAAATCTACAGAACTAGCCAAAAAATAAATATAAATACATTTGTTGACCTGAGCATGTGGAGCCTTGTTCTAAAAAAGACTGCCAGCAGAATTACAAATCTCTTACAGACTTTGCACAAACTTCCCAATACTAAAATGCATAACTTGAAAATTGATATGAACAGTATATTACAGTAAATTCCTTGAGCACTTAGAAGTGCTCTATTTGTAAGCCAAGTGATTGGATTCAAAAAAATTAAAATTAAAAGACTTCATCAAAACAGAAACAGAAAATAATTCTTATAGCTTTTGAGGACTAAGCAAGAATTAAAGCTTTCAAACTGAAGCTTAATATAATGGGTATATGGCAGATGCTCATAAAGCTGTAGCATATACAAACATATGACTGGTACAAAACAGATGGAATGGGTAATACAAAAAGTGAAAATTATTTCAATATTGCAGTTGGCCAAAAAATCTAAATACCAACAGTGTCGAGGAAAAGAGGTTTCCAGGAACTGCAACAGCAAACACCAAAGGTTTACAAGCAGCTCTAAGTAACTATATGCAACTCACACGTAAGTCCAGCTTAAGTCACTACGGTTTTATCTCTGAAATAGCAGCATTACAACCTCCATGCATTAAATAACTGCCACAAGCTGACAATATCACACTCTCTCCTCGTTTAAGAAGGAAAGAAAATTAGAAGGTATGCGGAAGGAAATGAAAAACATCAAAGACTATTCCACTAATCCACAATGTCTGACACTAATAAAATAAATAAATAAATAAATAAACAAACTTTAAAATGCTCATTTTTCTGGGAGGAAATCATCATCTTAGGAAGTCACTTGTCCTATGATTAAAAAAAACACTGCCTACTTTATGATTTCTTAAAACATTTTTTGAAGCAGTTAGTGTTCATCTTAGAAAAAGTAAAAACCAGCTGATCAAAAAAATCTTAAGCCAGTTGAGAATCACAAGCAGCCATAAACCTAATTCCGAAGAAGCTAGTAATATCATGTGTCTCCTGTTTGGGGTCCTCTTTGAAGGGGATTTATACTAGTTTGAAGTTAAGACTGTTCACTATTTTAAACTATTTTACACATTTAAATATAGTTATACTGTAAATAAACCTGCTACTTCAACACATCTACACCTTTCTACCTATGCAGATTTTGATTTGCGCATGTTAATAACATACTGTTTGGGAAGTTTTTTTGTTTTAGGCAAGAGTTAACTCTGTAGTAGAAAGCAATGCAGTAGAATGAAAAACACTAGTCTATTTTGTGCCTCTTCGGAATACTTTAATGACCACTGAGGTTCTCTTTCACATTTGCCTAAAGACGATTTACAAAAAAATTGTAAAACATTACCTATTTAATACATATCAATATTTACTATACATTTAATAATACAGTCATAATTGAGGTGTTCTACCTTCCTTCCACAAGCCACACAGTAGATACATGAGTCCAAATCTGAAAGAATCGATTTATTACAAGTAACTGAATTTATCAATGTAATATTAGAGGTATTAATGTAACATGGGCTACAAGTCAACTACATGTTACACAACCCAAGGTCACTGTAAATTAAAACTAGGTAAAAAAAAGTTTGATTAGACATCAGCACATTAACTGCCAATTTTACTACTTTCAACTTCTGGCATTAGTCCTAAGAACATTTACAAACTTTGACAATTTTAAGCCATGTAGGCCTTGCTAAATGCAGCTGTGTAAAGATTAAAAAGAAGTAGGTGTAAAAGTGCATGCCAATATATGCAGTGTTATGGTCCTCATTCTCCCTGTTTAAGCAGTAAAAGATAATAATGCATGCTTTGTACAGTCAGAGTAATGCCATCTTGAAAACTGATATATAATTTGGAAATATAGGTAACAATGAAATTGTTTTTTTACCCTAAGTGGAAAAGATTACAAGTTAATAACTGTATTTTAAGAAATGGTGAATCATATTTAAACTTCAGCAAAATGAAGAGACAACATTTATAAATAATTTAGTCACCTTTGTCATTAAAATGTTGGGTTTCATCTGTCTGCTATATAATGTGTGATGTATATGACAAGGAACGTCACATTAAATTACGCCTGGATTATGCTTCCATTAGATTAGACCTACATTAGACTTCTAAACCTTCAAACATACTTGAATCTGTTTGACAATCACTAGAAAATGTTACAATGAACACCTCTGACATACACATTTGTAGGATATTCTATATGCTTTTAAAGTAACAGAATTTTACCTTAGTATTTTTCCAAACTGACTTCCACACTAAAACATATTTGCAAGGCTAACTTCTGCTCAGAATCATTATACTATTACCAGCACTCACAATGAAAAATAACATTAAATTCACAATTGAAAATTGAATATTCTGTGATTTTCAACAATAGCCTTCCAGTAATTAGGCGTTTGTAATTTTATGTATGTTTTCACTAAAATTACCTTACAGATTCACAAAAAAGAAACAGATAAACCTGGATTACTTTGTCCAGTATTTTTCATTGCTGTTTGCCTCAAAGTACTGTATTTTGCATTTTAAAATGCTTTGAATAATTTCTGTCATAATAATTACTTGCCATAAACAATTTAAAATTAAGATCTCTTATAAAAGAAAAGCTTAAAGGAACAGTGTTATTATATATGTCCAATGGTAAATACTATAACTGAGATGAACTTGTTATATTCAGAACTTATTTGGGAACAGAGATGTTAATCCAGTATAAGATGCATATAAAGGCAGTGATTTTTTTAATCAAAACACACTTGGCAATTCAATACTATAGAGATACCTTCAATTTATGACTTCTCTGTATCATAAAACGGAGCAAATCAGTTTTATGAAATTTGCCCTTGCATTTCCAGAGCACTCAAACAATGTCAGAAAAGCAAAAAGTCATGTTATCAGCACCCAAGAAAAATCCCCATTAATGCCAGTGCTATCCCAGCAGGTTTTTTGTTTCACTCCAAAAGGTAGATATGCTCTAAAATATTGACCATTTGGAATGGACAACTCAATCCAGAACAAAAACACAGCTAGATCTGGATTAGACAGATGCAACCCATACATGGCAACTGCCTCAAGATGCCACTTTAGGACAGGAATCAAAAAAAAGTACTGAACAATGGAATGTTGTTCAAAATATGTAACTATGTCATTTTCTATACGTAGAGGTGAAAGGTTTCTGTAAAAAATTATTTCAAATGTTGACATTTAATGACAGCTGATTGGCAAGTCTTTGGTTGTGTCTCATCCAAGGTTCTATACTTGCACAACTCTGGAATTCATTCAATGTACACTCAAGTAAGAGATAAGTGTGCTATGTGCTCAGACACCTCCCTGCTACTAACAGAAAGATTCCAGCCACTGAGCTTTAGATCCCACAGCATCAATGGAATCACCATGCAGATACCTACAATCTAGTTACTACACAGGCAACTTAAGGTTTCTGTTGGCAAATAAATTACATGCCTATAGCTAAGGGCTAATTAAATACTGATCCTATATAACCTTAACTACCCCAGAAAATCAGACAAACTTATGCCAAGGTTGTAATCATGACACACAAGGTAGATAATATTTTTCATTTCTTATCCTTTCACAATTAGGGCCCTTAAAAAAATAAAAATAAATAAATAAATACATGCTAAAACCAGCCATATTAGTCAAATTTTACTTCCTAATACTATACCATGATATTCCTATTCCTCCACTTCTCTAGTGACTTCTTAACCTCTCCTCTACTACATTCAAACCATGTCTCCCAACACATCCCCAAGTTCTCCCATTGTTCCCCAGTTAAAGTGAGGACGCACTAGCACAGTTTCCAAACTACACATGTTCTACACTGGACAGTGAAAGACCAAATGCAAAGGATAACCAAGTTTATAACTAAAACCTCTTCCCCACTCAGCACTCATCCTTCCCATCCAGCTGCTTTAAAAAATACCCAAGAACTTAATTACCTTAGGAGTACACAGCTCTCTATCAAATCTTGCATAATGGGTCAACAGGTTACTAGAGGCGATGCTACTAGAATGGCAGGCAACTGCATTATTTTTGTTAGAAAACCAAGTTAAAAGCTATTCTTTTCTGAAATAAAGAAGCAGTCAAAAGATCTAGCTGCTGTGTCACAAAGAACATACCTTACACTGAACAGAAATGAAAGAGAAAAATAGTCTTATTTCATTAGCAATACATCCCAAAATAATCTGAGCAGACCAAGAAAGATCAATGAATTAAAATTAAGATGCAAGCATAAAATGAAAGCATTTTTAAACAAAAGAAAAAAAAAATCAATGAAAAAGTTAAAAATAATAAAAGATAAAAATAGATTAAATTTTTAGCATAACATTTTGAGGGAAAAAAACCACCTCTATACATCAGCAAACTGACTTTTAATTAAAACTCTTTAAAATCGCATAAGATGATGTTCCTCAGGTAAACAGATTGAGCCATTTGGTTCAATGAAATCATCAAGGTGAAAGCAAGCCATCTTTTCCAAAAATATCCTACTAAGGTTTAGTCTTCACAGCAATCTTAATGCCCCCCCTCAGAAAAGATTACTGCTCTGGGTAAATGAAACCTAAAGATTAAAAACGTCCCCAAAAACACTGGTCTTTCACTTAAAAACTTGTCATCTATGGAAGTTGGAGAACCATTCCACAGTATTAAAGCATACACCATTCCTCTGAGTTATTTCATTAACTTCTGACTTCACATTCAAAATTTGGAAGAAAAAAAAAATCTGCCTATTGCTTCCCCAATGTTTTAAAAATTCACAAACATTACAAGACCACCTACAGAGAAACAGTGATGGATATAACATGCAAATAGCTATCAAATCTGAAAAGAAAGAGAAGTAGAAAAAACCCAGCATTTGCTTGCCCCTCTCTAATTTAATTTGTAATGTTCTAAGCCGATGGTTACTAAAATATTCCATAAAATATACAGTATTTTATGATATATAATGTAAGTAGTAACACACAATTAAGAAAGTAAGTTAGGGAATGCCTCTAAAAAACAGGAAGAAATCAGGAGAACTAGGGCAAGGGAAAGATAAATAAACAATGGGTTTCTTTCAGCCATCGTGTTTTGTGACACAAAAGTATGCATCTGTTGTGTGCAGCATTCTACTGTTGTGGTGTAGAAACTTGCATATCACCTTAGGGAATTAAAAAGAATTAGGACATAAATGGCTGAAAAATAGAATACTAACGAAAGAAATGAATAATGCATGATGAAGCAATAAATCATATGGATCAAATGTGTGAGTGATTTGGAACTAGGGTGACATTTTTAGAAGATACATGGGCAAGAAATCAGTAGAGGTGTGGGGATAACGTGATTCCAACTCATGGAAGGAAATACTGTACTCAAGACACTTAGGAAACCAGACAGTTAAAGCATCTGTCCAAAATGGAATGACAAATGTTGAGGGAAAAGTGTGATCAACAGATCAACAGTGGGATCGAATTGTCAAGCCAAAAGCAGAAGAAGAAGGAAGACTGAAGTGGGAGTCTTCATTTTGGACTTGGAAAAGCTAGAAGTGAACACTTAAATTTCACATTCAAGCTTTTCATAAGCAACTCAGTAACAACTGGACAACAATATGAAACATATGTAAAATGAAAAAGATTAGATAATGCATTGACTGTAAGATTTTGAATATTCTCAGAAAAATAAATTCCATACATGAGACAAATGAAAGACATCTGTAAGGGGCAAATAAAGCCTAGGATGAGTCCAACACACTCTGAAAGGAAACAGACTGTTTGCAAAACAGCAAAGGAAACAAAGCAGCAAAGCAAAGTCGCAGAGGAAACAGACTGACTGCTGTCACTCACAGATACAACAAGTTGGTATGTTAGTTTCAAAGCATGAAAGCAGAATGGTAAACGTGACAGAATGGGTGCCCACATGACCCAAAACCACCATAGCTGTCAGCAAACCACATCGTTATGCCTCTTCTCCTTTGTCCATTAAGACATATGCTTTAAATCAGTTCATCCAAAGCAGAACAGAAGGTAGAACGTTCTCTTGGAGCAATTTTGCTTTGCCAGCTCAAAGAACAGGAAAACCAAGAACTCATCAACTGACCAAAAGGGGGAGGCGATTCCCAAGAGTCGCAAGTGCTCCTCTTAAATATGGAGCATGCCCTGAAGTGCTCCTGGAGGATAGACACTTATACTGTCACGTATTTAGTTTCTTCTGCTACACAAGAAGATATACAGGAGTTATCAGTATTACAAAGACATGGAAAAGCATATAAAATACTGAACAAATCTGTGGTTAGCAGCAATGCTTCAAGTCTACTTCACATAAGGGGAACTAGCATGGTTCCAGATTTGATGTGCTCAGTCACTTTGTTTTTCAGTAAACCAATGGTGATTTCTGCATGGCAATTCCAAAAAGTTATTTGAGAAACCGAATTTAAACCCAAGAGGGGTTAGAATAGAACTGAAGAGATTCCCAGTCATTTGTGGAAGTCATACTCATTCTGCCAACTACTTCAAACATCACAGCAGAAAGCACTGCTCCCAGTTTCTCCTCTGCTTATTATGTTACGTGGTTAGAATTTCTTTTAATTGTTCGAATTGATGTATAAGAGGCCCAGCACATCTGCTTGATGATGAAAAGATGTAAGAGGCCCAGCACATCTGCTTATGCCGTTGTATGCTTATGCCGTTGTATCTGTGTAAATTCAGGGGTTTCACTATGTTAGCAAGTGCTGCTTCTGCTAATAGACGGGAAATATGACCCTTATTATGCTGGTGCTTCTATACCTCTTGGATGTCACAGAAACAATACTGTCATATACATAGGGCTCTTCTTTTCAGCACTGAGTTTCTGATACCGCTAATAGTGCTGGCACCGTGAGGTAACTACTACTTTTCTTCGTACAGGTGAGCACAGGAAATTCAGTCAGTACTCCAAGTGCTCCTGGAATTTGGGGGCACATGATATCATTAGGAAGGTGTGCATTTTCACTTGAGAATTTCATATAAATAATTCAAAACTAGTCACAGATGTCACATTAAAAATTGACTAAATTACTAAAGACACACCTGACTTAAAAATATTGGTACTATAATTACCTTATTGCGTAAAAAGTTTGTAGATGTTGTTTTGTGTTGCAATTATTAGAGAATCAAATGTGAAAAACTTAAGATGCCTTGATTTTTGCAGTTCTGTAAATCTCACATTTCTTCTCTGAAATAGCACGTATTTGATTTTTGTTTCCCTGACTGAGCTGCAGCTACAGTAACTGCTCTAGAAAGACATGCAGCTACATGAAATACATAGCGAAAAGGGCCAGCATAAGATTACAATTGTGTTTTAATTCCCTTTCCTACCTAAATGCTTCAGTCATTTTCATTTTTATCTTATGTCACCTTATAGTTGACACACTAATATTAATGATGAACTTCCACAGTTTTACCTTGTACCAAAACATGGTTCATTGATACATATCACATGAATCAAAAACTTTCTAACCCTAACCCTCTCACTCATACAGCCTTTAACATACACTTGTTAATAAGAATCTAAAGACAAAAAAAAAAAAGAAATCAGTAAATATTAGAATGCTATGGAATCATTCCAAACAAAGAAGTCATGGCAACGAGTGATTTCATTACTACAGAACAAAGATGATTCTGATATGAAACATCAGCAGAGCAGAACACTCTCAGAAAACAGAATTGGGAAAACTTCCACTACTACCAAAAAAGTAACATAATGAAATCACTGTGCTAACTATCAAGGGTACATAAAAAGCAAACTATAGATTTTCAAAAGCCTGAGAAAAAAAACACAGGTTGAAACTGCACAGATAATGCGAACTCTCTCCTGTTAAACACAAAACATGACTATTTTGCTAAGATAGCAATTTTTAATCCATGATGTCACCCAATCCTTATTAAGAGTTCAATGTTATAAACATCCTTTGCCAATGAAAAAGTTACAATCGAGCTAGTTGCTGAAAAATCCCTTTGACTTCCTTTGCTTTGTTAAGGCAGAAGAAATATTCTATTGATGGCACCACACAGGCATAAAATTATTTTAAATAAAGGTAAGGACAGCTATGTAAACACCAGATGGCACACTCGCCCAATACAGATCAAAGTGAATACCTTAAATGGTATATATCACTACTATTCAAAATATATCTCTGAAATGATTATTTAATTTTCTGGAAAGCTGGCAGTAATAAAAAGGGAACTGCCAGATAAAAAGAAACAGCGGTAAATCAAAATATAATTATAAAAAGAAACAAGTCGACCATGAAGCTTAATTACACAGAATTACAATTTCCCCCTTTTTTTTCTTAGTTTCCATTCTCTTGAGAACTTCTTATTTTCTAGAAAACCAAAAATTTTGCAACATTCCTGCTGTCAAGCTCTACTATCACTGAATTTGGCTATTAACTTGAAACTACTGTTTCTAAGACTTAAACATATAACAGAATTTGAGAACTAGCAGGTTTGATTTATATCCTTTTTAACACTAATATCCTCCAAAGCACACAAGTTGGAGAACTGAAACAGAAGTGGGAGGGCAAAAAGGCCGGAAAAGGTCAATTTGCAGATGTTGCTAAAACAAGTGATTTTTTTTCTGGAAAACTGAACTTAAATGTACTTATTTGCAGAAGTGATAGATATGCTAGCTACCTTTACTTACAGAGATATTGATATTTACAGCATTGGAATATAATTTGGAGTATGTCCATCTCTTCATGCCTTTGCAACATCAAAAAGAAGTGGTCTTTCATCTATGTTTCCCCCCCCCCGCTTTCTTAAGAAACAAACCAACCAAACAAACAAAACAACCCCCAAACAAACAAAGCAAGCCAAATGTAAAACTCTGATATACTCCATTTGCTTCGAGCACTGTGGAAGAGCTGCATCAATTTATCTTACTTTCTTCTTTTCTAAATGTGATCTCAAGCCAAAAGAGAGAGTCCTATACTATCATGTATCCATGTATTTGGCAGGCTGATTGATCTAGCTTTTATATGTTTGTATTGATGTCGTAAACTCAGTTGAGTTTTTACATTCAGTGTTGAAAAACTTTAAGTTTCAGAAAGCTGAGTAACTCCCAATTATTTTGTTCTAAAGCATTAATGTGCAGTGGTCAGCAATTTATTTTAAGTTGAATATGTCAAAAACACTACTATTAGATAGTTGCTTTAAAAGGTCTTCCATGTACTTATTTAGAAGTCATATTTAAATGGTTGACCAATCACTGACAATGTTAATTAAAATGATGACCGATAAGTATAGGTAAGTGTTTTAAAATTATTTGCCGTTTTTATGAAGCACTGATACTTACACTCAAATTGGAATTGATGCTCTGTTTTCCTCCTGTAGCCATCTTTTATTCAAAACTTGTATCTATGACATCACATAATTAAGTTACACAATAGACGTTTGGAAAGCACTTCAGATGGAAATGCTTTGGTTAAATACAAGATAACAGTCCTCTTTATCTTTTAATATACTTGGTAAGAAAAAAAAATAACCACTCTTCTACTATCTTTTCCTTTTTGAAACAAAAGCAAGAAATAATAATTTATTCTAAATAACAGTATTTATTTGTAAAATAAAAGCAGTATACACAACTCACTGTGCTAAAAACAGTTTGTAGGTGCTTTGTCAGTATTTTTTATTATTATTATTATTTTTTAACACTAATCTACTTAGACCATTCAAAATAATGCAGAGCATCCCACTCAGCCTCTGCTAAGACTATCCTGACACAGATGTAAGGCTAAGTACTTTAGATGAGAAAAATCTGAACAGAACTGTTAAGTTCATAAAGGAAAAGAAGGTGGAGAAATAGTACGGGTTGCAGAAGGTAAAATTAGATGTCCTTATTATTTTTTGCAATAATGCAAAACAAAAGGAAATTGTAAGGTTACATTTAAAGCGGAAAAAAAACACCACTATTTTCTTTAGAAAACAATTTAGCCCTGAAAAAGAAAATCTACAACATCAATGAATTCAGGTGCGTCGAAGGATTTAAAAAAAAAAAATAAAAAAAATTCCAGGACTTAAGTGCATATCCATAACTAGATTGGATGAGAAACAATGGTAAAATTATGAATACTTGTAAAAGGGTCTTTCACTCTTCATAGTACACCCCAAGCAGACAGAAATTAGAGAAAAAGTATTATGAATAAGGAAAAAAGCAGTTTTTCATGAAAGGGGGTATCTTTTATCATCTCTGAAATCAGTGTTACCAAACTGAGCAGCAGGACAAGCTGATCGCAAAATATGAATTCTGAAAGTACAATTTAACATGAAATATTTATTTTCATATAGTTAGCATATAGGCTTAGTTAATCATATGCATTTGTATAAAATGTCTTACAGATACCAGCTATTATTGTCATCAGTAACACCTAATGCAATTTTATCAAAATAAAATATTAGGGCTTACCCACAATTTCTGTCAACAAAGTAATGAAGAGTTAACTACGATAAACCACTACAATGAAATCCAAACATGTAAGATGCATTCTGTTCTCTTAGGTATGTGGCAAGAAAACCCCTTCTTTCAATTATATCAATTCAAGATAAATTTATGCAAAACAAATGGAAATTCCCTTAAGAGCAACAGATACACAATTCAACAGTCTTATAATTGCACTTGTTGATTATAACTGTAAGCAAGGCTGATTACACACTGTTAGCTAAGCAGGCTTGCCAATTCCTTCCAAAATAAAACTGGATCGAATAAACCATGCCCAGAGATACAAAGTACACTGAGAAAAGAGGACTGTGAAGTAAGTATATTTTCAAATTGTTAATTTATTCTTCTTTATTTAAAACTATTTTAAAGGATTTGAACAGTGACTACACAAAGGACAGAACAAGTATCTGGTCATCATTGTTGAAATGCACCACATAGATGTTCTCTGTGTAGTCAGACTCAAGTAAACTTCATATGAGAAATTGTTCAAAGGTCAGTTTTTTTCCCCTCAAATATACAGACATCCCCAGACCTAATGAATTAAAAAGTATTCTCTTCCTAAAAAAAACAAGCCAAAACAAAACAAACAAGCAACAAAAACTAACACCGTCTTTCCTGGGTTCATAGCAAAGGTGAATGGGAATCCCATACTGCCAGGAAATACCTATTAAGTCTTCAGAGGTCTGTTATCTTCATTTTGTTATACAGCCTAAGTGCACCAAGATCATGAAAGAGGTGAAACGAAGGAATTCAGCCTAGTTCAGAGAAAGAAATCCAGGCGTCAAGGGTGTGAACCTTCTCTTCCATAGTTAAGTAGAAGACAGTAGGAAATAAATAAAATTTTAAAAAAATTTTAAAAACCCCTGTCAGCTATAGGAAAGCTAAAAGAGTGGAGAGAACTTTGACTGAGGAGCCCTGCCCACAGGACAGAAAAGATGTTATCTTGCAAATCTGCATGTTGTAGAAAAGCAGAGAACTAGAGAGAACTGAAAGAGAGCCTAAAAATTCAAGCAGAGGAACAACGTCTTTCTTAGTCTGGCAGCAGTAATTCTTCCACAGTACAATTCTGTACCGTGCCAACACCAGTCCACTCAAAGTAAATTTAATCTCTATATTACATACCACAATGTGTGTAGACATACTCTTAATACGTGAGGTGCCAAACCACCAATGCAGCACATCAGTGTCACAGCATGAGGGGAACACTTCAGAGCAATCATCTCTCATTTAGCACAGGAGCTGGGCAGTCATTACGTGGGCCTTAGAACAAACTAATCTTGTCTTCCTATGGATTTCTGTACAATGCCTTATATCACTCTTTTGTCTATTACCACTATGAATGTCTTTCCTGCAATAGTTTTAGTTCTCTTTAGTCCCATAATCATGATTCCCCAGGCCCTAATACCACTATATTAGGTGTAAAAGGAGGGAAAAGAGAGAAAGAAGAAAAAGGGAAGAGGAGATGCAAAGTGCTCAGTAAGCAGGAACACCAGATAAGTCTTCTTTCTGTGTGAACAAGACCATGACAACAGTCAGTTCAATTTACCCAGACAGCTCTAAGAACCTACGTGTTCTTACACATAGAGAAGAAAGGAACTTTCCCTCAATGACAAAAAGAAAGAAAAAAAAGTTTCTCCCCTACAGAGGTTCTTAATTATTCACAAAATTTAATTTTGGATTATTCACACTCCTAATCGTTTGAGCTAAATTAATCATTTTGGCTTGAGTCGTTCTTAAAGTTCTTCTTAGTCATAGACAAGGAAAATGAAGCCATTAGGTAAATCAAAGCTGCAGCCCAAACATTCCAAATATTTTGAAATGTAATTAAAGCAAACATTTAAGGTTAGGTCAGGAACATACTTGTTTAATCCTATCAGTGTACACCCAGAAGAGTTAAGTATGGTATCTGCTAGTACAAGCATAAAAAGTCTGGAAAGCCCTGTGAGGAAAATAAAAGTTGTGTTGCATGAGGGATGAAGTATGTCTAACCCTAATATGAGAGGGTTTAAGTATTTCCTAATACTAAGTAGTATATTGGAAGATGAACCAGCAGTTTATATATAATTACTACTCATGTCCAAAGGGTCATGGGAACACTACTCATTCCCTAAACTAGACCTAAAAGCCCTCTGATACTTTTATGTGTGTTTTATAAGTGATGTGACACATCACACATGAAAAACATTGTTTTATGAACAAGTAGGAGAGCAAAATTTTAAGGATTAGAGCACCAGAGAAACACAATGGAATACAGCGATTAATAAAAAAGTTCTACTTTCAAATGAAAAAAAGATGCTAAATATTTCACCAGTACAGGAAGCAAGAGCTTTTGCTTCTCTTCTCTAAAAACTATCCACCAGGAAAGTCTGAGAAAACATACAGTGACTAGTAAGCCTAGGAAGCTAAACAAACTGAAATAACAGGGTCTTGTGATAGTCACAAAATATGCAGTCAGTAGGTTGCTCGTACATAAGGAAATGACTAATTACTTTACAGTTGTAATTGGCAATTCAATATATTTAAATAGAAGAACAAAGTGTCCTAACTACTAAGGTGAAGAACAACTGTAAAGGTTAAGTTTAAGTGCAAACCGAATTTTCCCTTTTTCTGCAATTAACAGAGAACTTCATGACCCAGGTAATAGGAAAAGCTTGTACAGCTCTTCAGTTCAATACCATGTTTCCCAGCTTTTTACTGTAGCAAAACTATATATTTAACACAGGTAATAAAGCATTTAACAGAGGAAAGGGAATTTATAACAAAAATAGGACATCAATCAAATTGAAATCCCACAATTCAAAATGTCCAAAACATAAGTAATCTTAAACAAAATTATTATGAATATGAGCTGCATAACAACTCAAATATCATTTACCGTGTTTCTGATTGGAATTTTCTTCGGTTCTGGTGGCACATCCTGAGGAACAAATTTCACAGGTTCCTTAATCTGCCTCCTTGATCGTTTGGTCCCATCTGGTAAGGTTTCCATGGCGATATCAGCCTCCATGTCACTGCTACCTGCCTGGTCACACTCTGAGCATTGCCTGCAAAGTGGAACATCTTCTATTTAAAACTGCAGACACAAAACTAGAAGAAGAAACATATTGAAGTGTTTGGGTTTAAAATAAATTCAAAAGTCAAGAAACCCAATGGACACCTAAAGAAGTCCCTCAAACGTATGATGTTTTAAGCAACTAAGCAAAAAACAAGCCAGACTTTCTTATTGCTGTTTTTTTTTTCCTGACAGAATTTAAACTTTGAAAACCAAGATTTTGAAAGTAGAACTTAATCTTCAAGAAAGATGCACCCTATTTCACCATTTGCATCCTACCATATCCCCTTTTTAATGGTGTCCACTGATCTGTAATCTAATTATTATTGAAACTGCTGCTGCAGTTTAATCCTTACAATGACATGCTGCAGAATTCATTCTGATGAGAGCGCTCTTTAGTGGCAGGAATTTAGAAGAAAAGTCTGTTATAAAAATCAATTTTACTAGGTATTTTCTAAGGGAGTGGGTTTTAAATCTGAAAAAATAGTTAAGAGACAATTAAAGAGAGAGAAGCTGGAGATGTATATTAACAAACTTTGAACACCGAGTTGAAAAACATGCCTGTTGAGTTTTTGAAAAAGTACAAAATCACAATCAGAATTTCAAAAGTGAACAGATGCTAAGGTAATCATAGAATCATAGAATAGTTTGAATTGGAAGGCACCTTTAAAGATCATCTAATCCAACCCCCCTGCCATAGGCAGGGACATCTTCAACTGGACCAGGTTAATCATAGAATCATAGAATCATTAAGGTTGGAAAAGACCTCTAAGATCATTGAGTCCAACCGTCAACCCAACATCACCATGCCCACTACACCATGTCCCTAAGGGCCTCATCTACACGTCTTTTAAATACTTCCAGGGATGGTGACTCAACCACTTTCCTGGGCAGCCTGTTCCAAGGCCTGACCACTCTTTCAGTAAAGAAATTTCTCCTAATCTCCAATCTAAACCTCCCTTGCCGCAACTTGAGGCCATTTCCTCTCGTCCTATCGCTGGTTACTTGGGAGAAGAGACCAACACCCACCTCGCTACAACCTCCTTTCAGGTAGTTGTAGAGCGCGATGAGGTCTCCCCTCAGCCTCCTCTTCTCCAGACTAAACAACCCCAGTTCCCTCAGCCGCTCCTCATAAGACTTGTGCTCCAGGCCCTTCACCAGCTTCGTTGCCCTCCTCTGGACATGCTCCAGCACCTCCATGTCCTTCTTGTAGTGAGGGGCCCAAAACTGAACACAGTATTTGAGGTGTGGCCTCACCAGTGCCGAGTACAGGGGCACGATCACCTCCCTGCTCCTGCTGGCCACACTATTTCTGATACAGGCCAGGATGCCATTGGCCTTCTTGGCCACCTGGGCACACTGCTGGCTCATGTTCAGCCAGCTGTCAACCAGCACCCCCAGGTCCTTTTCCTCCGGGCAGCTTTCCAGCCACTCTTCCCCAAGCCTGTAGCGTTGCCTGGGGTTGTTGTGGCCAAAGTGCAGGACCCGGCACTTGGCCTTGTTGAACCTCATACAGTTGGCCTCAGCCCATCGATCCAGCCTGTCCAGGTCCCTCTGCAGAGCCTTCCTACCCTCCAGCAGATCAACACTCCCGTTATTAACAAGCTCCATGATAGAATAAACAAGATGTGAAGTCATGTGAAGTCACTTGTCAAGAACAAGTTTTGTTCTCATTTGCAGAAAATACTCATCTTTTGTCATTAAGTCATAAAGATGGATGTTAAGTAAAAATATGTTAATGAAAACTTAAAAATTATACCCACTCATAAGAGCCATTTTTAAAATTCTTTCTCACATTACACTTCCAATTCAAAAAACTATAAATCCTTTCAAACAAATTCCAATTCATCACTGTTTCATATTAAAAATGTTCTTTTTATGATATCAACTAAAAAAAAAAAAAATCAACATTATGTTCTGCTATTAATTGGCATTAACAGGGATACACACATTAAAATTATCTAAACAAAGGAGCAAATTTGCTTTGGAAGGAGACAAACAAAAACCATGTATTTAGTTATTTGAAGTTAAATGTAAATACACACTTGTGACCAGAAGGCATACCCATCCTGTATCTAAACAAAAACACAGTCAGGTACGTATATTGTGTCTGAGCTGATTTCTTCATATGTACATGTTCAACAGGAATAGTTTTTCCCCTGTGAACTTCAGTAAGGGCTAACACAGTATCAACTAAATCAACTTCCCATGTTTTCTAATTCTTTCAAACTAATCCAAGCAGTATAATCTCAGCTCTCTCCTGGCTATACCAGAAGACAACAGTAGTCATCATGGTCCGCTAGACAGACCAGTGGCTACCAAGTCAAAACAGAGGGGATCTAATCCTGGATTGGGTAACTGGTATCAGGGTAATCTTGGCTAAGTCAGCACCTTTCTCCTTCAATTTTTCCATATGTAAAATTAAGATAATTGTGGCTACATTATAACATTATGAAGATTAATCACTTATCTCTAAAGCACTTGAGACCACTGGAAATAGGACACATGCAAGTGCTAGAAGTATTTGCTGGTCTAGAAAAACAGAAGTACTACAGGGTAGATTGCAGGAAAGATAACAGTCTCTCACATAAGTATGGAGACTTTATTAGTAGCCAAAACACAAGGAAATCAGTTTATGCAGTTTTTATACTTTGCAAACAGTCTTGGGCCAGCATACAAGTGTGTAATACTCTGTTCTCCCTCTTCTTTACAAACCTCAATTTGCTACATACACAGTACTTGTTAACATTTCTAGGCCTCTTTAGGACACTAAAATATAAAAACAATAAAAAAATATAAGGTATAGTAAATACTACTTTTTACAGTTATATGTCTACATAAACTTGTGTCATAAACACATGCAAATACGTATACACATGCACTTAAGTAAATAAACAAAAGAACACAGACAAAACTACAATTACTGTAAGATTTTATGGAGAAAGGCTCTCCAATGATGTAACGGGAGAAAGAAGCTTTA
This sequence comes from Calonectris borealis, assembly GCF_964195595.1. Classification (NCBI taxonomy): domain Eukaryota; kingdom Metazoa; phylum Chordata; class Aves; order Procellariiformes; family Procellariidae; genus Calonectris; species Calonectris borealis. The sequence continues at coordinate 140,943,238 of NC_134313.1, forward strand.
GAGATAATAGCATTCCCTCAAAATTTTGTGTGTCTGCTTAGCTAAAGGTTTCTTTACTTTCGTATGATACATTGTCTTCAAGTTGTCCAACTCAAAACTCTAAGGAGATTTTCTGTTTGGTAAGCATCAAAGAGCACAGCCCTGCATAATACTGCAGCATCAGTCATGTCATTAATTTATGTAACGGAAAGTGCAACTGAAAGTACTTACTATGATCTGCTTATGCAGATGTAAGCCATAGCTATGAAAGTGCTCAAAAATACTGTGATGAGCAATTCTTACAAAAAGTTTATTATTCCCTTTATTATGGTAAAAATATGTATAAATTAAAAATTAAGCATTCTACAATTAAAGACCTGCATTAAAAAAATTGAAGTTTTTATAAGACAAAAAATAGTAGCATGATTTTACAGCAACATTTGGAGTTGGGAAGCCAGTCTCTTGGATCTACCACTCTGCACCTATGATTTAAATCATTCCTGTTCTTTATCTCTGCACTGCTAAAAGGGAAAGATACTGTTTTTCTGCTACATAAGTTCCCACAGTTGTACGGAAACTAACTATGCAGATCAGTAAGGTACTTTAGTTTCATTAGGGCCCTATTTAAATATAAATAAATGAAGTATTTTAACTTTGATGTTAGTGAGAAAGACAAGAAACATCTCCGTCAACAGATGAGGTACTGCATGCAAGTTCCTGAAATTCCATTTTTATGATTGAGCTTGCTCTGAAACAGGTGGTGCAAGTGTCACAGCAATCCAAATTAGAAAAAAGCTAGACATACAAAAAGAAAGCTGCAAAACCATAGTATCATAGGGGTGTGTGTGAGAATCACAGAATAAAACTTCACAGAAACAGCGAAGGTGAGGGAAAAAAAGAAAGTTATAAACATGAACTGACAAGCAACCTCTTGATTTACTGGAATAGCCTCTACTATCACAGGCAACCACATCTTATCAACCCTATTATAAAGTAGTCAAGCTTCAACTTTAAAGTAGTTTGGCTGTTAGCTCCCATACAGTCCACAGAAAAGCTATTACAGGCACGCACTCCTCTGACTTTGGAAACAATCTCCTAACTTTCAGCTCCTATTATGGTTTATTTCAATATGGTTTTGAATTTAAAGGACTCTCTTCCCATTCTGCTGTTTAATCCAAATATATTCACAGAAAGCAGCCATATGACTCCTCTTCCTTTTGGCTACGCTAAAGTCATGCTCTTTTAATTTCACCTCTTCAAGGACAATCAGTGAATAGAGAACCTACCACAACAGGTCACCTTTCCAACTGTTCCAACAATCCCTGACTACCTCGAAATTAGCAAGCATTGCCATGCAGCACAAACAAATAAACAGGAGAAATGGTGCCAAAGATTCAACTTCTGTACACAGGTTTTGTTTTGCTTTTAGTCTGGACTTGCCTAATCTAGACTCACAGAGAAAATCAGTGCCCAGGCACTAAAATGTGTCTACTACTAAAAATTGCTGGAAATGTTTGATCCATCAAGAAATCTCAGTGATGATTTGAAATCTTTTAATCATACAGAAAGTCTTTGATTAAGTGCTAACAACCTACAGAAGAAAAAAAGTTGCATGGTTTTGCTGTAACTTGGTACAAGAACCAATGGTACCAGAGATACCTTCCTATCTAACAAGAACAGCAAGTGAAAAGGAGCACACACTACCGATTTTCAAAAACTATTAATGGTCCAGGCTAACACTGAAACGCTGTTTTTGTGTAACTGCATGATGCAAACGTTTCTGCATTGCCTGGTGGTGAATAGATTTTTGAGCATGGGCAGCTTCAAGAAACGTGTGAACCTGTAACGGGGCTTTACTTTGCGGCTTTAGTAAGCACTCAGAGACCAAAGAGCGCTTTCTGATTATGAAGTTTTAGAAACTGGTAGCATGAGGCCTTTAACCTAGAAATTTACAAAGTGAAAAAGTGAACATCTACATCACTGAGAAAATAAGGAGGGGAGGGATAGTTTGGAGACGAGGTGGTTTTTTGGTGAAGTAGCAATGAAAACCATAGAAAACCATAGAAAGAAAACCCTGTTACTTCCCAAAAAATGTAGTGCAAGCTATGACATTATGCTGTTTCCTTATGCTGCGGCTTTACACTTCAAAAAAAATCTAAACGCATTTTAACTGTCGGGCCTGGCACATGGAAATTTGTGAAATGATGATGAGAAAAGCTCAAGAAACACTGAATACCATTCTTTTATAAATGAAAGGTCACAAAGTTGAAGATCTCCTAAATCACCCTCAAAGCCAACATACTGGTAAACTTAACATGAATCTTTTTATTTTTGAAGTTTTAGTAACAAAGCAAGCGACATCTTTGCTAATACGAGACAGAAAACCAGATAAAAACATATGAAAATATTTTATTGAAAAGATAACACTACAAAAATTAGGAAAAAATTGAGGTTTTTTCCAATTATCACAATATAGATGAATTAGACTGCCTTAACTGTGTTATGGTACATAGTTTCAGCGTGGCTTGTGTGATGAAGGACTCAAAGGACTCAGTCTGAACAAGACAGTCATTCTTATAATCACAACTGGGCATTAGGCCAGAAGAGGATTTGGAAGAAACCAGCACCCTCTGCACACAGTGCTTACTGTGAAAAGCGTAAATTTAAATCTTCTGTGCTGAGTGAACACCACTACAGTGCTTCCAGAAAACAGTTCTGCACTCAGTGTTTAAAAAGGAAAACTGTACAGTTATTAGAGTTTGGCTTGTTTTTAATTAGAAGGAAACAGGTCTCATAGACATACTCTGTGATAAATCACTTCTTGCAACGTTAGCAAAGAATTAAACCACTTTGAATTAAACCACTGAGAAACATGGACCATAGCTTTAAGATGACACCTATGCTCTGGTAATTTGAATAAATGACACATGTTGAATGATGTACTGGAAGTGGAAAAAAGAAGGACTGCTCTTATTCTGGAGATAAAAGACAGTACATATGAAGCAAAAATAGTTTGTCAAAGAGCATCTTTCAGACAGTAAAGGTACTGAAAATTTGCCATTTGCAATGACCCAAACATCCTTCAATTAGGACAAGTGACAAATACATAAAAATTTATATGTTATATGCAATATTATATATATAAGTGTGAGGGCAGTATAAGTTAATAATTTTATATCCTTATCCAATGACTCAGGATGAAAAAACCAATCAAGATGTGCTGGATCAGTACTGAATGAATGAATGAATGTCCAGATACTGAATGAGTGTTCATGGGACCAATGGTCAGGAACTCTACAGCTCATTCTGTCCTATGGCAAATACTCCCCACAGCAGAGTTACCACTAAAATAACTTGGCCTTCCAGAACAAAAATAAAAACCACCAAGCCTAATATGATCACTAGTCCTTGTTTGGTTCATCTCAGTCCCCAGCATTTCATATGCTACCAGAAGTTATCGCTGTTTTTCAGCAATCTCATTTCAATAGAAAGAGCTAGTCCCTGTTGGTAGCTGCCAAGTATTTTCTTAATGAAAATGTCAATATTTTACAATCAGATTTTGATTCATTGTATTGTCTGTCAACACTTGTGCACTGCTTTTGTATCAGTTCAGATCATCTCTACCAGGAAAATACACAGTTCCCAGTCCATTCAGAGCAGGCAGAAGCATAAAGCAAACAAGTTGTCAGAGAGAATGACAAGACTTAATTTTATGATAACACGTGAATCAAAAGAATACTCTAGTGTTTAATCAACAGAATTTCTAAGAAACTGAAAATTTCCAAATTTTTAAATAAAAGTATACCACAACATTTTACTCTATGATTAGAACTGCTGGTCTACTTTGAAAGCACCACATCAAAACAGACAGAAATTAATGCTTTCATGTTATGCTCTTCCTCTCAAAATAAATCCATTTGAAATGAGGACAGGCTTTGAACTTACTATGTTACAATTTCCTTCTAAAATATTCAAGATGTATAAATGTTACCTTAGAGAAAACTGTCAGGCCTCTGAACAGAGGAAATTCTTAGTATTAAGTGCTTGAAACCAGTTTCTAATAAGCTGTGAGACACTGGTGCTCACCAGGTCTAACCTCTTACTGTGATTTCACTACGACTAAAATAATTACCTCCTTTTAATGTTTAGAAACACTGAGATAACTAATCATAATTTGTGCTTTCTTTAACAAATTTTAAATACAAAAAATTTTTTTTTCCTTACCATTACATGTAATAGTGAATTTAGTTAAACAATTTCAAAATCCTTTTTTGTATACTGTAATTTAAACTTCTACTAAATGCTGAGCATGAAATGGACAAAAAGTATAACTATTAACTAATCTACGTAGCATCACACACATAAGCTGATTCACTTAGCATCCTCAAACACAGTATAAAATATGAAGCATATGGAATAAACTCATGCTAAACTACCCAATGTTTAAATAAATATGTATTGATAAAGCATATGACTCTAATCATCAAACCTTTTGCAAAGGCTCAAGTTAGCAATTATGAGTAAACAATTAGCAGTGATAATGGAATAGAAAGTAAAAATTAAAAAACAATTATTTTTAACTGTTTCCTGCTTACTATTTTAAAAGAGGACTAAAGTCAACATTTTAATCACTTTAAATAGTCTTTCAACCTGCCTAACGTTTCAAGGAATTTCCCACTACACCCATTTTCTTACTTTATCTTTTTGCGTAAGTTACCATTATATCCTATACAAATATCTGAAAAGTACATGCCCCCCATATAAAAAAAAATTGCATTTGCATAGCTTAATCAAAAGTTTAAAATTGTATTCAAAACAGCAGAGGGGGAAAAAGCTGCTGAACTCAAACTTAGATTAAAGGTCCGTTCTATATGCTCCCTACTAATCCTGAAAAGAATACATAAAGGCACTTCCAATGATGAAAAGAATGCAATCAATACAGCTCAATTTGTCTGCTATAACCTCACACTCTAGAATATTCCTTAGCTAATTAGAAGTAAAAGCTAAGTTTGTGATTGGAGATATAATTGAAGCATGAAATTCACAACAAAGATAAGTTATAGCTTTGAAATAAAAGCATTTTACTACCTAACCTGACCTATTCTGCCTTTAACACCTACTGAGAATTGTAGTCTTACATCTTTTGGACTGATGGCTTTAGTGAGCCTTTTCAACTTGGTTAAAAAGCAGAAGCTACCAAAATAAAAAAGTTTCCGTGTAACATAACCACTTTGGTAAATTTTACCAAAGAGCTCAGAATGCCCTTGAAATAATGAAAAGTCCAAAATCACAGACTACATTAAATAATTGAAGGAAAATTAAGTTCAGAAGAATATCACTGATGGTGAAAACCTTTCTGAGATTTTCAGCTTTTAAATGAAATCTCTATTAATTTACTAACTAAATTTACTGGGGTAAATCCAGGTTTTGTCATGTTAAGATATTAAAAAAAAAGATCTATTTATATCCCATTTATTCCCATTTCATGTACCGGCCATCTTGCCCTGCACACAATCATCAAAACTACCCAAAAAGATGACTTAAGTAAATGTTTTACAGAAGTTTTTTTTAAAAAAATAAAGAGACATATGAAGAAAACCAGAAACCAAGTTTTCTAGATTAAAATATTTTTACTGTATTTTTAGGCAGAATTCTTATACCACTGTATTTTTAGAAGGAATTCTTATACTATTCTGATTTGGTACCTAAACGTTCAGACAAGGTGATGATGATTCCTGGAGATGCTGTACACTAACTTCCTGCCAGATAAAAACAGCTTCTGAATAACGCTTCTAATACATTTCAGAGCAGTTTAGAAACATCCAGAACACTAACACAACACAGCAACACGCTAATTTTATGAGTTTGGAAATCAGCACCTTATCAGTTCTCCATTGTACCACTTAGCTTTTGTTCTGCTCCACTGGCACAAAAAGAATTTTAATTCATGGAAATTTAAGTGCAGTAAGTACGGTTACGCATATGCTTCTGCCACTGCAGATTTGAGTCGTAAGACAGAAGTAAACCCAACTGATTCCCCATATTGCAATAAACTGATCTACTACGTACAAGTTTATTTTTAAGTATTTACAAGTATTTTCCTAAAGATCTGGGCAGAGTGTTGCATATCTGGGTCCTAAGATAAACGGAAGACCAAGTCTTCCATTTCCTGAAGGCAGCCTACAGTTTCCTACCATTATTATATAGCAGCATTAATAATCACAAATGAACTTAAAAGCTAAGAAAATTAAAGCTATAATCTATTTCTACACAGTGGCTAATAATGAGAAAATCTTTACAACATTTTTTTTTTTACCTTGAAATATCACTACTAATAACCTGAAAATAAAATAACTCAGTTTGGACTGCATTATAGCAATGTCTAAACCACTTAGAATTTGCAAGCCTATTCACATTTATGTCCTACTTTAAGTACAGAGATAGCACAAGACAACACATCAACTGTATTCTTACCAGTAACTGTTCTTGGTCTTCCTTGGCATCCTAGTAAGAGGTGGATCCAGGCAACCAAGATGATAATGGAGTTTACAAGTATCACACAGTAGCAGTAGGTGTTGATCATGGTTCTTCTTGCAAATTCCACAACTTTTAATGTAGGTAGCAGAAAAGCATTATAATTACATTTGAAATCATAAAGAATAAACGATACGCCCCAACACGTTCCCCAGTTTCAACACAAACATGCGGCAACTTCAATTTGAATGCATCGTTTAAGTGCATAATTACTTTTTAAGGAGCTTCTACCTATACACAGTAAAGCATAAAAGGCACCTAAAAAAATGGCTTTCAATCTAATTTTTTGAGGACTTCTAACCAGTAAGTAATCACTTGATATTTCAACAAAATGTACCAGCAGCAAACGGAAAAAACACTACCTGTGCCACTCAAATGCTTAAATAGAAAATTATGCTGCTATTATCAGTCTTAACAATCATACGCTTATTTTAATAATGCAAGTACCCTGAAATAGGTCCGTGCTGCTATTATGTTGGGCCAGGTATCAACTCATAAGAAATTTCCTTTTTATTATTACTATTATTTTACTGGAATTGAAATTTTAGTTATTTCAAAAAGATCAGGTGTTCATCGATTCCACTGTAAAATGGGAGGAACTAAATGACTGGATTTGAATGAAACACAACTAGTAAAGCCTGACTCCTATTATTTGTTTGTGTATACGTCTAAATTGCCAAATCCTCAGCCCACTGCCATGTTCTCAAGATTTCCACCTCTCGCAGCACTAGAATTAACTTTTGCTTATGTAACCCATCTTCTTCATTTAGCCTGCTAGCTGGACAAGATACTGCCCACTTGCTCTGGCTGGAGGCCTGGCTACTGCTCTCTAGATAAGCAACAGACCATGCCACTTCTCAGTTGGTGGCAAGAGAAGAAGCTCCAAGACGATGTGTATATTTTGCACAGTCATGCTCTGGGATCCTAGTGTATGTTCCACTGTTAGGCTTAGTTAAAACCCAGTCAGTAGCTTCACAACTTACAGAAGAAGGGAAAAGGTGGAACAATGACAGAGTAAGCAAATACATTTTATTTTGTTGGGAATTAATAGAAATAGAAGTAGAGAAATTTAAAACACAACGGATCCCAAAGCATTTGACAACCCATGAGCAAAAAGTAAAAATTCTCATATGACAAGTGTTTTATGCACCCAGCCACTGTGACTAAACAGCAGCAGCACTGTCGCAAAATCATCAACACAGATGATCGCATTCAAAAGACAAGATGACCAGTTAAAAATTTTCACATCACAAAGGACCCTCCTATTTCAGCTGTAAAGAGTTACCTTTGTCCTTAAAACACTGCTGTCAAATTAGCAAAAAAACCCCAAACCTTATTGATGTGTGCTAAGGTGAAGAATTGACTACTATTCAACTTAGCCTTCAAAAGCAAGTAAAACGTATAGACAACTCTGAAGCATTTTGTTAATCAAAACCAAAGCAAACAATTTGCTCTTAACACTTTTGTGAAACTGTAACTTACTAGATATTGTATCTATTCTGTCAAGACTTCATTACTTGCCTATAAAGTACAGCCGGAAGTGTAGATGTCTTTTGCGTTCCTCCTTCCTTTTTACTTGGTTTCCTTTCCTTAGGAGCACGTAAAATTGCTGGTATGTTCAATTTCTATTGGATTTGAACAAATGCAGTATACATGAGTCTTGAGACTTTTAGAGAATACCACTCCAATCTCAATGCATGAAGAACAAGAGTCAAATTATGAGTGGGAAATTGCTTAGCTAGCTATTTTGCAGACAAAAGCACCTACAGACATTTATATTACAAAATCATACTAGGATAAAGTAATATTATACTCATTTTTTCAACTCAATAAATAAAAAACACATTGAAATACTAGCTTTTAAAATTTTTCTTCAACCTTCAGATAGCAAGATGGACAAGGATGAATTTGTCTAGGCAGCTGAAACAAGCAAAGGCAAATTCACGAAACCGACAGAAGAATACTGAGGCAGTTTATTTTCCCCAACATCCCTGCTACATTGGTGTTCGATAGGTTAATTAGAAAAATTATCTTATTGGACTAAGCCCTACACAAAGCAGATGAGATTCTCTTTGGGTTTCTACTAATCTGCAGTATGCTAGCTTCTCAGACAGCAACCATCTATCAAAGTCATTTCTCAGCAGCCCCATGGGTCTGCATCTGTTCAACCAACTGGAAAAAAAATGTCATGCAAGCTGTGCAAATGAATTCTACTTAACTTTTCTTCTTCTTTTTTTTAATTTACTAACATTTGCACCAGGAAACATATTTGTGAATACTTACTCAAAGCCATCTTAAAAAGGAGGGGAAAAAAATAATCTTGATTCAAGACATACGTTACGTGAGAATACTTCTTCACAAGTAGGAAAGATAAGCGGAAAAATAGAACCAGAAAAAGCCAGCACACCTTAAGAACTAGTACTGCATAAAGAAAGGGTAAGCTTCATTTTCTGAACAGCAGCACAAACTCAGCAGTACCAAAGGGCACGACAAAATTGTGATCTAATTGTACGTCTGCATTTTCACAATGAACAGTTTCTTCAATCTTCCTTAAAATCATAACTGGATATCATTTCAATCTCTTCCTGACATCTAAAATGTCCATTACCATTTAATAATATACATATCAAAGCACAGCAAGAATCTATACTTCTCTCTTTTCTCCAGGTGTATCAATGAGAACAAAGATAATTGCTGGCAACAGGAAGTAATCCAAATCTTTTCTTCTCCTAGATATTTATATTCATTTGACCAAAATATTCTGCTCTGTCCAGTTAAAAACCATCACATACATACGGCAGTTTTAAAGATTTAGATCTTATAAAAGCCATAAAGAGTTACCATATCATTTGAAGCCTACAATAACTAAAGACAATGTGGAGACAAAAATGGTAGGATTAACTCATGCTTCACATTAAGGTTCATCACAAATGACAGGTCAATCAGTTACACCAAATGAAAGAATTTTGCAAACAAGATTGCTATTACAACAACAAAATTAAGCTACAGGTTCCCAGCAGCTGGTTTGCAGAAGTCTAGGTATTTCAATCAGGAAACATTATCCCCAGAGTAAAGCCTGGGTCTGATCAAATCACTTTATTCGGCCATAGAGGCGACAGACAGAAACAAAAAGGCCTATTCTTGGAAAACCAGGTCTGCCTACGAACTATAAAGAGGGGGGAAAAAAAAAAACAACCAACCTGTCCAATGATTCTACCCAGCAGAGCCCAAATGCCTTGCCCTTCATTTCGCAGTTTTCCATTCATATTTTGTAGCTCTTCCAAGGACTCACACAGCTGAAAAGTTAAAGAAAAAAAGCAACAGGAATGAAAATCCATTAAGAGTTATTTAATAAAATTTATTCAACCTCTTACCTATCTAGGGTGCATTACTTTACTGTGGGATTAAAAAACAATGGAACTCATGTCAATATAGCTAGTGCAATCATTCAGCAATTTAATGGAACTAAAATGAAAACCTGGGCAGCCACCTGTTTTGTAAAGAAGATCTGAAGCATTTCAGCACAAAAATAAGGTTTCATAAAGTCAATTAGAAAGAAAAACTAAAATACAGCAACATCTTGTATGTGTTGTCCATACTAATTAAGCAGGAAGACTGTAACAAGTAACCACATAAACGAATTAAAGCTTTATATTGCATTACCAAAGCACATTCACTCACTCTCATAGAAAGAGATGTAATTTATTAAAGGATGCAATCAGAAAAAAAGGTTTTTTTCTTCTAGAAGTAACTGTTAGTTACCACACAGCATATGCAACCTATTAATTTGGTTAAAAGCCCCACGCACAATCTCCTTCCTCTTTATCATCTTTGGGTAGTTGACAAGGATGTGCTGCTTCATTTCCATATGTTCTCATTTAAAACACACACCCAACAGTTTAAGAATTAATAGCAACACTATTTTTTGTCATCACTAACCATCACTTGATAGGTTGCTAAATTCAGCAGGAATTGCAGCATGTCATCTGTCACAAAAGATACAGTATTTCTATGTTCCATTTCAAAATATTTAAAGATTAAAATAAAGAAATTTAGTAAAAATGCAATTAAAACACAAAATACTTTTTTAACCATGATGATGAGTTAATAAAAAAAACATTAGCAACATTTTGGGGGAGCAATGCCATCATTTATGGGCCCCCAAATTTCCTATACTCAAACAAAACACTCAGAGGACATTATGTATGTGTGAATACTGATTGTTTCAGCCTGAAAAATTAGCCAAGTCATTAAAACTAGGATGAACACAACTAGAGCTGGGGTTGACATAAATAAATAAATAAATAAATAACACTCTGACAATCCTAGATTCCCAATTATCAAGTAGGGTTCCAAGCAGAGAACCAAACAGGTTGAAAAAGAACCTAGAACTACACACAAGCAAATCAAAACAAAACAAAACGAGAGAGAGGGAGGGAAGGGGTGGGGCGGGAGAGAGAGAAGAGTCAAACTCTGTTGTCTCAAAGTCTCAAATGAAATGCATATAAAGAATGAAAAAAGAAGGGCCTTAAGACACAGTTCACTCATGAGAGGGAGCTGTCTGTCCATGTGCAGTTTGTTACTGGTGCCCTCAGTGGGGTCAGTTAACGAACTCATGCCCAGCCAACAACATATGACATTTAGAAGTTGATTCTGCTTGCATGGGGGGGATGGACCACAGAATATTTTTAAAGAAAGAAATATAGTTTTAAACACACTTTTAAAGAAAGAATGGTTTGTATCTTTCTTTCTAAGTCATTTTGTTTGGAAAGCAAAATGCTATCAAAGTTAACAGCAGCAATACTAAAACAGTACAATAATTTATTATCCCTTTTTCTTCACCTTATTATATTCCACATGAAGCTTTTCTTGCTCATTTTCTAATTTATCCTTGATATTCTTCTGTTCAGCCATATTCTCCTGGATTTGAATCATGCGCATATTTCTCTCTATTTAAAAGAAAATTGCATTATTTCCTATGCTTGGCTACATTTTCAAGTCTTATGCACTGAAAAAAGTGAAGCAATGAAAAGCATAAAACCATAACAACATAAAAATCTGAAAACTATAGCCTATACGTTTATTACACAGACCAAGTAGAATGAACAGTCATAACATCCACTTTCTGCTGCATAACTAGTATAGTTATTTAAATGGTGAGCTTTGATCAGTCATCTAGCGAACAGTCCCAAAGACAAAATCACGCCATTCCACACAAAAAGGGAGGAAAACCTAAGAAAAAAAATAACACCTAAGCTTCCACTGCCTTCTTAGTAAAGACACTGCCTCCTGTTTATATTTGAAAGATTTTCTTCTTTTCTGAAATGTCTTTTTAAAAAAAATCACTAACTTTCTGTGTAAATACAGATACCAAGCAATAATAAACCTGATGTAAAATGAAGTCATAATTCATATTTATCTATTAATAACAAAGAAATACAAGTAAAATGAAAAAGCCAATGAATCAGCACAGTACAGATACAACAAAGCAGTAATTTTTCATTAAGACAAATATGCAATTTTCATTCTTACCAAGGTAATAATTCACAAAATCAGCAGTGAGAGCTGGCTGTTTATGTTTCCTTCTCCCATCAACACTGGAACTAGTATCTGAAGTATCCACTGGAAAAATGTCTGTACTAATTCCCATTAACTCAGCTTTGCGCATAAGCTTACGTATGGCTGAAGCACTGCTAGTAAGTGGTCGTGGTAGCTTCTCCCTGGGAACCCAGGCCTGAGGCCTGGTGGTGCGGGCCAGCTCCGCCTTGGCACGGTACTGCTGTAACCTGGCATTGATTCGAGCCTGCAATAAAGAATTCTGTAAATTAAAAATGTAAGGGAACAATTCAAAATTGGTTTTGAGTTATATCCTTTGGAACGCATTCATAATTTATTTGTATTTTAAAAGCCACACGATCTAATCAATGCTATTTTCATTCCGGAACTCTACGACTCAAAAAACAGCCACCGATACAGACATTTGACTTTACTTCAAAACGCACACACAAATAACACTATCCTTTCACTAGGTTTTGGAGGTATTCACAGGTGTCTTGATGAGATTTCCCCACCGATGAAAGTAACACAAATGATTGCTGGCTTTCAGACAATCCCTTCTAATAACGATAATTTGATGGGACTGTGAAAACTCACTATGGGGAAAAGCCTTGGCTGACCTATCAAAAATACAGTTAGATACACTTTAAATTGGTATCTACGTGAGCAATAAAAGTTGATGAATAGCATTTTTGCCATATTTGACATCCTTTCATAGGAACTCCTTTCACAATGCCGTATCTCCTTATAAATGTTAAACTAGCTGATTATAATGTGCCAAAAACACAACCCAAACAGAAGTGAAGTAGGCAAGAGAAGCTCACAACGTATATTGTTGATGACATCTGTATAATTGTGACCATCTGGGAGATCAACCCCAGAAGATCAAGTTGTTACTGACAGTTGGAAAACACTGTCTTACGGGAACTCTATGTAGTGGCAATTCTAGCAGAAAATGACATCAACATACAAACCTTCAGAGGCAAAACTCCAACTGACTATCAGTTAAAGTTGTTTACTTGCCTGCAGAAATAAGAAACTAAACTAAACCAACTGCCCCACCATATGGTATGAGATACTCCTGAGACAAAAGCAAAAAAGTGTGCATATATATACACACCATGGTTAAGGAACATCTCTGATTACAAATAGCATTGTTGAAGGTAATATTACAGACAGTTTAACACACATTACCTTACTAGGTCTTGAACATTAATGACCAAGAAACACAGCAAATGTGGCTTGCAGGCCAGCTCTGACCCCAAGAGCTTTTTTCTTGGATCCACAGCAGCAAGAAACAGATCCACCTAAAGCCACCGCCTCGCTTTATTCTCCACTGGAAGGACCAAGGATGGCTTACAGCTTCCTCAGCTAAGATGCTTCTTTACTTATTACCTGCTCAGTTCTGACTGACCTTAAATGACCATGGGGTCATTTAAGATGCCGAACAACTGCATACCCAGAGCTTTATTCCAGAAATAGATGACAGATTAAAATGACTAATGTTTAAATGTAATCCTGAACTCAAGTTACTTGGATTTAAGCAATTTTCAAGTATACGCTTTACTCAAGGAATGTACATTTCCTTTATTGATATAAAAAAAAAAAAAGTATTTCAATGTAGAACATCTTCCAACAATTCTAGAGCGCTTTATACATTATATTTTTTAGAGAGTTTTATTTTCTTGGGCCACAGGACTTGCCAGACCATTGGCTCAGTTACTCCTGCCTGGACCACAAAGCACCAAATATCCTTTTCTCCTCCTTCAAAAGTGTGCCTCAAAAATTCACTTTCACAATACCAGATAAATTATTTGTACAACTGCATTCTTATTTATGTTAGCTCAGTGTTTGTAAACCTTACTTAATCCTACAAACTGCCCTTGAAGTGAGCTTTTGTACATACATATATACACACTATATATGTATTTACTTCTTAAATCTTTTTTTCCAGATTAAGCTGTCTCAGGATTCTTATTTCTCAGACAAAATCCTAATTTAACAAAGATGGTTGAATTTACTGGTGGGATTTTAACTTCTTCAGGCAGACAACATATGGTAAGTTAAGGGGTGAATTTATACGTACTTTGTGTCAACTCCTCAGTCAGACATTTCTAGTGTGTATTAAGTACCCCCTACAGCTCTGCGTTTCTAAAAAGGCACAGAAACCACTCAAAGAATTATTTCATAAAATCCCAACACATACAACTGAACATAGAAATGTATTTTTCAAGCATCCAATCTGTTTCCATCCATGTAAACTCAGGCACGCACACAATACTAATGCAAACTCATACAACACCAGCGCCATCAATAGTGAAATCAAGTGGTTTTACAAAATGTATGCAAGTTATCAAATTTGTATCAAAATGCCTATGACGCCATGTCAAGTAACTCCACCTCCAGTTTTCAGGATTCATTCTTTCAGTTTCTAAACATTTAATCCAAGTAATTTAGATTAAAAAATCTGCAGCGTCTTCGTATGGGGGAAAAAGGGGGAAGAGAGGGAAATGCTGGGAACAAGCATTATCAGCACTGAATAACAAGTGCCTGAATACAGAGCTAATAAGCCCCGTTGGACCCAAATTGATTTTGAACAATCAGTACTTACCATTATGTTGGGTAACATTCATATTAGTGATTTGTCCACTACATAGGTGCATTTCACGTAATTAAGAGCTGAGTGTATTCAGCAAAAATTATGTAATCAGTTTTGAATCAAGCTACACGAAGCTCAATACATAACCCATAGAAATATTTTATTCAAAATTCTTCTATGATAGAGTTTGCTCATATTCATTTCTCAAATGCACAGGTCATTTTAAATTAATATTCTCTTCTCCTATTCAAAGATTTTTGAAGAACTAGAAAGGTATGGGGTTTTTAAATAAAAAGTTTCATGATACGAAGATTTATTTTCTAATCATTACACTACAGTTCTACCTTCAGAAAAAAAAAGCAGTTATTTCTCTCCCAAAACTGCTTTCCATTATTTGCAGCATCTGCTACTTTCTGCAACAAATTAGGCAGGATTCATTCAGATGAGCTGCTTTTCTACATAGGTATAATTTTTCCACAGAATGCAGTTCAGCCTAAGCAGTGAAAGCAAAGTATGCTATGAATTCCTCAGAATCAGAAAAAATAATAAAGTACACACATTAAAACATATCAAAGTACACAGATTCCCTCAGAAGGACTGAAACCTTTATATCAACACGACATTTATCGGTTGAGCTTATGCACTAGTTTTACATGGATCTGCCGCTAGACAGGGATACAGACTTTGCCTAAGATTTTCAGACAATTCCCACTCAGCAGCACAGACTCAGTTTCGGTACCTACATGGATTTTTTTCTAGGAAATCTTTACTATGAAAAAACCCAGCACATAGAATTCTACTTAGGCCTAAAAAAAAAGTGAAAAAGGATCTAAGAAGAAAAAACTTTAGGCAAGCTAAACTCTTCTGCCAAGTTCAAGATATTACTAAGGGAAAAAAGTGGACTTTTACTGAACTTGGATGCAGAAATATATATAATTTCTTGTCTGGCGGTCTTTTTTTGTTAAGAATCTTGAAGAAAATGTTAAACAAAATCTATGAATTACAATGAAAATGTAATTACCAACTTATTGCCACAAACCCAAACAAAACAAGATTTTTCAATTCAGACAAGCATAGGTATCCCTATTTGATAATTAGTTTATTGAGAATTGTTCTTAGAGACCAAAGGCTACAAATAATTCACTGCTGTGTTAAATGACCATGCACTATCAATATATTTCACATTTCATTTCCTACTATAATAACAATTCCTCATCCTCTTCATTTCTTTCTTGTTTAACATGGATGATTAATAGATGCATTTGTGTCATGAATACAATACCTGAGCTTCTGGAGAGAGCTGTTTTTCTCTTTCCTGCAAGGACATTTTACAGTAAGATTGTAATGCCAAGTAGTTCTTCCGCTTCCATTTTCTGTCTAACCTGTCCGCATGCTGTTTACAATAAGCAAAAAAAGGGTCAGCTATATCCTGTTTCAGAGAAAACAAAGGGAAAGGAACGAAAATAAAGTAAGACATACAAGGCCAAAAGGCTCTGAATAGCACAAACATTCTGGCAATCAGTTCACACATTCAAATAGACATGTTTTTAAAAACAACTAATATGTATGTTTCTAAATCAATTTTGTCATGTTGATGTAATTTACCATATAAAGTGTTTTTCCATTGTTTTCATTGTATGACCCTAAATGTTTTTAAATGCATTAACTATTTAACTCTCTACTGTTCAATCTCTATTTTCTCATTCCCAGAAAAAACAGCAGAAGAAATTCCTAAGTACAAATCCGTTTAACATATAACATGTACTGTTAACTTCCTGCTGCTTCACTGTGTCATCTTTTGCATTATATCCTACAAGGGATTAACAATTCTGAATGATACAGGAGGCAATATATTTGGTTTTCTCAAATGATTTTCCAAATGGTTTTGGTGGCTATACTCCCATGTGACTTATCATATCTCAGATATTTTTTTTTTTCCATTTTTCATTCTTCACTCCATCAGATCTGCATATTATCGTGGCTGTAAGTTTATAGCAACTTTTAGCACTTGCAAATCTTGCAAGCAGACTACAAATATCTGAGCCGTGAGGAGATATAGTTTGAGAAGTG
Source organism: Calonectris borealis (assembly GCF_964195595.1). Taxonomy (NCBI): domain Eukaryota; kingdom Metazoa; phylum Chordata; class Aves; order Procellariiformes; family Procellariidae; genus Calonectris; species Calonectris borealis. Next base: position 140,959,976 of record NC_134313.1, read on the forward strand.
TACTTCATTGCCAGTATATTTTCAAAAGTGTAGCAACACCATCATAAATCTACAGACTAGGAACTTAAAGCAGTCTTCCTTCATCAAGTAATAAAAATATTAATAAGTAATTTGCCTGTCAAATTTTCCTTTACCCCACCTATAAAACACAGACCAATAAAATCTATGCAGGCTTTCCTTACAAACATATTTTATTTTGATTTAGATTTTCAGTGTGTGTGACAACCTACTTCCAAAAATTAGCAGCACCCAAGAATTAGATTCTGTGAGGCCTTGATTAAAAATATTTTGGTTACAGAAAACATATAAGAAAATTTTAAGGTGGAGAGGCAAGTAAATGCATATGCCTAAAAGAAATTTACAGAGTGTTTGACGAATTAACATTACACGTAATTTATTAGGGACAACAACAATGAGGTAATTGTACTATCTTCCTATTCATCGATCTCACAGAAGAAAGCATTTTGTGACTGCTTTAAGAATCACTTCATGGCCCGCTGTTTTCAGAAACAAAAGTGTCAGTGTCGATAGTGCAAGTAATGCTTGTTTGTATGTTACCTGTGGTACTTCCTAAAGCAATAAGAAGTTAAATTGTGTAGCTATGAACATGATAGGCTTAATCCAAATGATACGTATCAGGATGAAATTTGGCAACCTAAAAGTACTTATATTGTAAAAATGAATTCAGAAGTAACAGCTTCAAATCTAAATTGCTTTAATCATATTACAGGAAGAAAACTGGTAAGAACAGATATTAAAAAGTTGTCAGTAGGTTATAAATGTTTGCTTTTCATTCTGATTCCTAAGATTAATGTTACCACAAGAAAAGTTATGTACCTGTACTGCAATTTGAAGAAAATACTGGAAAACATGCATGAAAAAATAGCATTAGAAATGTAGTTAATTTCTCAACTCAGTCCTATCTGGTATGAAACAGAGATTACTATACTATATAAACAGCTAGGTAAGTATGTCAACCCAGGTGAAGTTCAAGAATTAGAATTCATGTCTGTATTGATTGATAGTCTCAGAAGCCAACTTCTCTGTTAACCTTTTCTAGCCCTTTTTCCAGGCTATTTCAAAAGGTGCTCAGAGTTGGACAATTTGGTGAACAAAGGGCCCTCCCTGGACAGTGCCTTTACTTGGCCTATGACTTGCTACCGATTTACAAAAACTTTGCTCAGGGTTAGCGAGCAAAAAAGGCACAATTTCAGGTTGTCTTCACAAGCTTTCAATAGAACTCTTTTATTCTATCCTTTCCATAGCTACCTCTTCTGCTGCTGCTTCTGAGAGGAGGCCTTCCTTCTGTGCGCAGGTCACATGGAAATAAGCTCTGCACATCCCAGCATCACAACTAATGCATACACCAGTTCTGGCAAAACGAGGATCTTCGCAAAAACTGCATTCCTTTGTAAAGAAGAGTGGTAAATGCCACAGTAAATATTTCAGGTGTGTTTTGCCTAATATTTGATAATTTACATCTTACATATAAAAAACAAACAGGTAGGTTTATTCCTGTGTGGTACAGAAACCAAGTAGGCTGCTGACAATTGACACTACTTAACACTTCACCCCTTCCCAACCCTCACTATTGATTTCATTTTCAACTAGCAATGGAAAAGTGCTTAAACAACCTAAACAGCACGTTGGATTAATTTTTATATAAACTTCCATGTCTTGTATTCCCCTTCAGAGCAACAACTAAAATACCACCCGAGCAATTCATGCACAATTACTTATATAAGTATGGTATCATAAAACAACATTACTGCTCAGAAAATGTTCAATTGTTCAACAAGTTCAGAGGACAAACAACAAAAAAAGAGCAGTGCTCTGGATGACTGAAAACCATAGATAATTACATAGATGTCCTTTGATAAGCAACGACTGAGGAGGAAATGTGTGACAATGCAGAAAGAAATACTCAAGAATTGTAAATATCAGTAAAGAAAGTTGTGATTCACTTAAACACTGCACTAGGGCTTCAGCTACACACATTCTAGGCACAGCCGTTTGCAACACAGCAAACTGACATCCCCTAATGTGACCTGGAAAAAAACCCCAAACTTATTTTTCAGCCAGGTCAACTCCTCAGTCTGTTTCACCACAAATTCATACCAAACAGCTGTGCCAGCAAACTAGAGTGATGGGCACATAAGCAAGAACAAGCAAACAGGAACATGGGCTGCTTACGCAGTGCTGCTATCCAGTGCATAAAGATGATCTAGAATTATAGGTGTGCATTTCTTAACCTCTCACACGCCGAATACAGAACAAAGCTGTGCATCACCTACAGAAAATATCTCCATGCAGAAAGTTAAACAGCAACAGAAAGGAATGGCAAAGAAAACACAGTGATTGAAGAACCTCAAAACATCGCATACGCTACCCTAAAACGGCACCCTTTAGCTGTGCAACAGCAACACATAACAGATTAGAAATTAAGTGAAAAAGAAAATCATATTAAGTTGGTTTTGCAGGGGGCAATTTAGCTAAGTAAGCTGTAACATCCACACATGTTACAGCAAACAGTGTGTTTACAGGTCTGCGAGAGTAATGAGTCCTCATCTGTGCAGTGTACTTTCACCTTACTCACAGTAATAAAATACACCCAAATTCTTAGCCCTGCTCCAATACATCACTCATGTTAATAAAAAAAAAAAAAATAAAATGCACGATTCATTGCAACAGCAGTTTGTAGGGTCTTGGCAGCTTGCTCTGACTTTTTTTTATACAAACATTTCTAAACAATCTAAGTGCCTCAGCAGGCCCATGCTAAACATGGTCCTGATACATGTATGTTGCACATAGGCAATCCAAAGTGTTTTAATTTATTTTATGTATTATACATATTTTTTAAAATGTACTATATATTTCGATTTAGTGTTCCAACTTGACAAATTCACATTCCAGAAAATGAAACTGACTATGCACAAATGAAGCATTAGAGCAGCAGGAGTACAACCACCTTGCCTCACATTAGCCTGATAGATATGGCTTCTCCACACTGTCCCCATTAGCCACAGAAACAGTATTTAGCAAATTACTGTGTGCTGTCCTCTACCCATTACAATGGTTTTCTGTATGGTTTGCGCGTGATCACTTTTGATCTGAATTGAAAACATTTACATGTAAAACTCATTTTAATTTTATAGCCATTTTTCTGTTCGAGTTGACGGCCCCATGTTGTTGTGGATTTTTTTTAAATACTGCTTTGCAGCAACCTTTTTGTATGCATTCTAGCTTGTAATTATATAGACTCTAAAGTAATTCTTACTGAATGTACATCTGTCGCTTTCTTAATCAACCTAACCTTCCATTTCTCCATTTCGCATCCCATAAATCCTCTTCGCTTTCCATCCACATTTTGGCAATCTGCCACTAACTGACTTTAAAGGAAAGTAATTAGCACCTGCATAAAAAATAAGGGAAATTAGGAGGAAAACAAAGACAGAAATTATGGATAACAGTGGTAAGGAAAACAGAAAGAAAGACGGAGGAAAGAGCAATGGTATAACAACCATGAACAAACTTCATCTCGTTTTTAGTCCTGAACCTCACTGCAATTGCTATAAACAAGAAAAATAAATTAGGGAAGATGTATGTTATTCTATTACACGTAAAAATGTAAAATAAAGCTACTCGTTGGCAGTACATTTCTTCTAAGCTTACCTTGGCACCGTACTTTGAATAATTCATTTCTGTAAGCGTTACTGGCCGCAGTTTGTCAATATCTCCAAATGCCACTCCTGGAACATAGAGGGCACAAACAATATGGACCCACCTAAAACAGCAGATAAAATTAGGTTACTGTTATCAACATTTTGTTCCTATATTATACTCACCATTTGTAGATTTCAAAGTGCCATGTAAATGTTACAGATGCTAGAAGAAATGTGATTGAAGGAAAGTACAGTAGAAGCAGGGAGAGAACGCATATTTGGAGTTCAGCAGCTCACAAACTGAACCACAGAGTAAGGCTTTTCAAAGCCACTGGGATTGCTCTACCTGTCTGGATCAAGGGCTGAGCTACCTTCTGTTCCGATGGCTCTTACGTGGGGCTCCACACCGCTTTTTATGCAACATGAAACATACACGAAAAGTTCGATATTACTTATAAAGCTAAGGCAAACAAATACTTTCATAATGGGGCAGGAGGTGCAAAGGGGAGGAACAAAATTATACAGGTAGTCACAGCAACACTGAGTCCTAGGCATTTAGCTATGTAGTACTTACAACACAGCATCAGTCAGACTTTGTGTTGTTATAGTTACACCTGTTAGTATCACCAAAACTAACCAGTTTTAAGCAACACGGATAGGAGCTGCACTCAGTTATAAACATACCTGAGTTGTATTACAGAAGTGCCTATCTGAAACTCAGATGAACAGACTGTTACTTAGCTGTACTCGTCTTCGCTGGCCATAAACAAACTGCAGGGTAATAGGTCTAAATCTTCAGCCCCAAGTGGCATAAAATGAGACAGCATGAATCTGGACCTCAGTGTCTAGTAATTAAATACAACACAATGATAATGGCTTCAGCCTCAGGCAAGTCTGCCTTTGACAGACATCTTCATAATCTCCTGAAACTCTCAGTTACCAAAAGACAGCCTTGCAGCAGAAGACAATTTTCGTCTTCTTACATAATAAACACTTTCTAAAAGATTCAACTCATTGTCACAAACCATCAGTTAGTGACAAACTCAAAATCTGTTCTACACAGCATGCACAACTCAAGTCAACTGAGACAAACTACTCCAAAAAACAAAGTGTTCCTTCCCAACATAATCTTTCTGTTTTATCAGAACTCCAGAAACTATTTGCTACCCCTTGCTAAGTCACTAGGTGGGAGCAAACTGTCATAGACAGAAGGTCAAGATTACTACTTTCTATTACCTTAAAATATTCAAGAAAACAGCCTTACAATTGCAGAGATCTGTAACTACCACTTTCAACCTACAAGTTCCCAGATGACATGGGATACAACTAGAGACTTCGGACGTAACTGAGCTGAAATATCCTATGTTTGACCCTTAGCAAGTACGTTAATTCAGCACTTTACAATCTTCCAAGTCATTAACATTTAACAGTAAATATATCACTAGTGAAGATTAAAACTTCTGTTCTGTTCTAGTAGAATCATAGAATCTACTCCCTGCATTCAATAGACTCATGATGCTGCCAGAAACACTTCTTCCCTTGGCTCTTTCATTACCCACATACTGCCATTTTCCAATCTCCCTAAATACCAGGGGTTCTGCACAGACCTGTTACCACCTACTTAAATCTGCATCCATGCTGCTGTGCTCTTTTCTCCCAATCTTCTATCACTGTTTAGCCTCTCTCTTCTCCCTCCTCTTTATTTTGTGTGTCAATTAAAAAAAAAAATGCAATTGGACCAGAGCAATAAGATCCTAGTTTTAGCTGCACTTAAACAGCATGTTTATTATTAACCTGTTATTAACTGGCTGTCTGCCAATGAGAGAAATACTGAAGCTGATGGTTATACTAATCAGGAGCTACATGTAACCCTGATTTCCCATGTTTCCCAAATCAGCATGTTCCTCATCAGTGGTCCTTAGACCTACAATGCTGGAATTTATCATATTCAGAATTATTAAGTTTCGTGTTAATTATATATGACTCATATATCCAAACAGAAATTCCAAAAAAGCAAGATATGAAAGGTTCAGTAGCAAGCTCAAAAATACATATACATCTAAGTCTTTACAAAAGACTCCACAATTACTATTCTTTACAAAAGAAAACAATGACCTTGCAATGTACAAAACTGGTGGACAGACTGCTCATTTAGCATTTTCCCCAAAAATAGTCCGTGCTAATAACCGGATAACAGAAAAATCCCAGCAACAGTAAGAAACTACTTATAAGCCATTAACTCACTTCACTCCAGAAGAAATTTCTCAGTAAATCTAACATAAGTCACAACACTGACTGATCCATAGTGTCATATCTGACAAGACTCTTTTCACCTGTGTATTTGAAAACAAGTTTTTACCCTATTGTTAAATCACTCAGCTTTGAGATGCTAAGTGGTAAATTCCCTTTAAAACATGAAAACTTAAAACAATGAGAAGAATGTATATCCTAAATACACATTTACATGCAACAACTGCATTGCTTTGTCTTTACAGATTTTACTAGGGTTCTCCACATCCACAAAACTGTAACTACTGGAAGACTGAAAGAAAATTTAAAGCTTAAAGATGAGTTACAACCTTGTCTTTAAATAACATGGTACAAATATGACAGCATGCTAGCTGCCAGAGAACAAGCTGAGATACTCAAGTGTTCTGCCAAACTTCTTGCTGCTCTGATAGGGAGTAAAGCTCATCACTGTTTTTATTACAGTATAAACACTCCAGCATGCCAGCATAACCTCCTAACTTAATACAATGTTATATGCAAAAAATAAGATTCTTCTCATCGTTATATGAAAAGTGCATCTTCTGTCTGCCTACCCACAAAAGCAATGGAGGCACAAGATATTCCTGCAGGGGAGCAATGGAGCACCTGGCACCATCTCCTTCCACGCTGTATCCAGAACTGGCTACAGTTTGGCCTAAATCCCTACCATACCTTTATGAAATATTCTTCTACAAAAAAAGCGTATCTGTGTGCATAAATGTGTATTTTGGTATATATTATGCATTTACTAAAATAAATACCTCTACTTGTTTTCAAAAGGAATCAACATTTTTTTTTTTTAAAGCAAAATACCACATGCAGAATGAGACCTGTTACCTTGCGATAAAGAGACTGTTTGTTTGCAAGTAAAAACCATCTGAATTCTGTAGGGCTTATTTTCTACATCCTTCCATTGCTTTAAGATGTGTTATATAGAACAAATTTGTACAAACAGAAATTACACATCTCCACAATTACTATTCTTGACAAAAATCCAAGGTTCTTTTTGGAGATTTTTTGATAGTAAGTTTTAATACAGCCTCCTAAATGTACCCTCCAAAGTTCAATATAAAGATACACATCTTCTATAAGCAGCTGCTTCTCAATTTAATTTGCACAGTTTTTTCATGCTCCACTGGTGTATTAAATGCTGCTGCACTCTGTAAGAGTTTATCTATGATAAACCCAACAGCTGGCTGCTTGCTTCATACTGACCTTCTCAAAATGTTTTAGTGCATGTCACCCAAGTATTACAGTATTACAGATTTAAACTGCCATTTCAGTGTGATTGGCACACAAGTGCCTCATTTCTTTAACCACCTATATGTGAACTCAGACCTGAATCTTTATTAAAAAACATACACAAGTCAGTCAAGTTCACAGCTGAAGCAATTTCAGCTGCTTTTAATACCAGTTCTAAATATTTTCCTGCTCATTTGTTCAGCTGCACATGCTTTAGAAGCTTGTAATTAAGACAAATTGGGTAATCAAAGAAGAATAATCTTCCTTGTTACTTTACAATCCATTTAGCTTGGAGCAATGACGACAGATGTTGATTAGGGAAGAAGAGAAACTCCATACCGAAACAAGGACAGAATTCATATTCTTGGATAATAGCATTTTGAAAAATAAAATTTCATAAATTCACATTTATGCTTGTGAAACTGAGAGGTTAATGTGAAAAGGCTTCTGCTGAGAAATTAAGCACCTCATTATTCTAATGATTTACCTTTCACATGGGAACAGAAAAACTATTCCAACTTGATTATGAAGAGAAACTGAATAGTTTGGTCTCGCCTTTGTGTAATTTCCAGCACCCATGCATATGAAGAATTTCTTTTAAAAAGGTGGTAAGGGGATGGAGAGCAATGGTGAGTTAAAGGATTCTGTTATTCAGTAGTCTCTCTCTGCTAGTATTTCAAGAAAAGAACTGAATTGGGTTGCAGTTTACCGAGTACAATGAAAATATAATGGACATTGCCTGCCTCTTAGTCTGTAGTGCCCCATTACCCTTGAGAATTCAAATTTGCAAATAAATGATAGAAAAAAAAAAGAGCACAGGAATTTTCACATGGTAAATAGTATTTGTTTTTTATAGTACCTAAGCTCTATTCATCTGGGAGAATAAACTTATACTTATTCATGATAGCCATATCACATTATCTAGCAGGTAAATATACAATAATAACAATCATAAATTAATGCATTAATGCCCACAATCACCAAAGCAGGCATGTGCTTCTGCACAGAGAACCAGTGTCACAGCGAAAACATTTCCACATTAACCAAAAGCATACTACCATTTTACAAGAAGAAATTTAAGCAATTTTTAAAATGTGGACTGTAGTTTCTATTAGGGTTATATGGGAAATTACATATATAGTGCTTAAATGGCCTTACAGAACACAGGAATAAAAAGGCTGAAATAAAATTTGCCAGGTGATATTGATTCTTACATTTCCTAACTGTTAGACAATTGATTTTAGCCTTTCAAAATTTTTTTTCCATATATCAGCATTATTATTAAAATAAAAAACAGAACTAAGAAGTACAATTTGTTTAACTGTGTAACAGCTTTATAAGGGAGATGCACAGACACTGTTGAACCTAAGACAGACCAGAAACTGAGCATTTGAACCCCAAAGTATTTAAAAAGAAGCACAACTGCTTCTATGGGGTCAAAATTATTCACTACAAATCCTGACTCACTTGTGTACTTTTTTTTTTTTTTAAATAGCACAGTATTTTCTTCTACTTTCATTGTTTCCCCTTTATAAGATGCATGTAGAAGACATGAAGGAAAAAAAGATTTCTTTTACATGCTGTATGTGTATCTTTAAAACGCATCTTAGCTACAAACTGAGAAGCTGAGCTCAATGTATATTCAGTGGAGAAAGGTAGATGCCTCCAAAGGTTATTGCTAGCATCTACATCCAATGGTCAAAGTTCAGTGTTATGAATACCCTCGTTATCTCTTTATTCCCAACACAAACTCGAATTGTTTTTGCTATCAGGAAAAAATACAAACTAAGGGAGAAATGCAAGGGCATGCACAATTTAATCCACAAAACCTGAATCAACTTATGACATTTTAATACCGTTATTTACTTTTCTGAAGACAGACAACACAGTATCTAACAAAAGGTTTTCCAAAACATCATCCTGAGCTCTGCTGAGCTTTTAATGATGGCAGGACCAGATTGTTACAGTATTAGCAACAGTAAGGTCTGTGTAAGACCAGAAAGTAAGAAAAAAAAATACAGCAAACACCAAAGAACTGTAGGGAAAAACGGGGGGAAAAAAGACAGATATGGATATGCTTATGCACACATTACAAGACAGCTGTATACTTAAGTGATAACATATACAAAAGCTTACTAACACAGATGATAAAACTTTTTACTTCATTTTAACTAACTTCCTAGCATTTGTGCAAGTCTAACTAGGGAACTCTTCACAATGAGTAGAAAAAACCATGAAGACTGCTATAAACCAGTGGGTGAAGAAAAAGCAAGGACATGGTTACATTTTGTGATTTGCTAGTAAAAGAGATGTTGTTCTACAATATATAGCTAAGTGTAAATAGTAATGTGTCTGTGAATTTATATTAAAAAAAAAAAAAAGGTTTTACAGTAACACATGTTGACATTTCTGAACTTTAGAGTACTTAAAGTATTTGTACTAATATTTAATATTTAACTGGATTCTTTCCAGCTCATCCATCATCAGTAAGATATGTCTGCAGACTTTTATATTCCTACATCTCAAACAGATATGTTCAAACAGGATTAAGAAAGCTTCTCTTTCCTCTGAACAGCCTTAGGAACTAATTATTGCCTTCCCGTGTTAACATGATCAATGAAAAGCTTATGAGTAGAGGAAGTTAATATCCCATAAACTCTTACTGGGTTTTGTAAGGTCCAGCATCTGAAACCTTTGTATATTAACAGATACCTGCAATTTATATAACTGTAAAATGTATGAAAGAACTTAACTGTCATGGTCTTAAAAACAAAACAGAAACAAAAAAAAAAAAAAACCCACCCACCAAAAAACAGTAACACTAGCCATAAATCAGACATCACTGATAATCCTGCTCTCTCCTTTATTATAGAAAATTAGTTACCATTAATATCCACATCTTAATTTATTTTCCAAATGTGACAGGAATGGAAGACATCACATGAGAATTAATCCGCTTACTCTCAAATTAGACCTGAAGCCCTTCCTAAAAAGCCCATCTCTGGCTGGAAATTATCAGAAGTGAAGCATATTCTCAAAAATTCTCACCATTCAAAATAATTATAATATACCAGGTCTGTCTGAATATCTTCAGCATAACTTCAATATAATTTTGTTTACTTTTTTCCATTACCTGACATCAGTCCTTAGCTCTCCTAAAAAGAAGCATGGAGTTGTACTCCCACTTCCGTCATACTTAAAAGTCAATAGACTTGAGCAGAGTTTGTACAAGGTTACAGAGCACGAAGCAGAACACTACAGAAAGGATAAAGTCCACTTTCCTTCCTTGAAATGGAGCACGTGCTTTGATTTTCCCAATGGCCACATACTTCTCCCAGTCCAGTATGACACGAAGTCTGGAAGGTGTTTCCCCCCTCTGCTGCAGACTTCATCATTCTTTTTTGTGGCATTATTAACTAAAGAAGAGCACTTCAGTGTTTTGCTACTCTTCAGGATTAACCATGAAAGATGCACAATACTAGCAAGGCATAAAATGCAGCTTTCTGGCAGCTGATTAAATTGAACTAGCAGAACACATGCTCAAATTCTACAGAGATTGACGGCAGGTATCAAACACTACAAGCTCAGTCACCACCAGAGAACCACTGTGACCAGCCCCAGCAGCTGTCCTTGCTAGAACGTAATACTATTACTCAGCAGTGAGGCTCAAGGGACTCAAACCTTGCTTTTCTCACTGCAACCTCCAAGCTTGAGCAAACCCAAAACAACTACATGATTTTTCTTAGGTTTCTGATCCCCAGTCCCTGCTGTCAATAGTTCAAGCCATTGGTTAAGTGAGAGAATTCTTTCATGCTGTTATCCTTGCAGATGTCTGAACACTGAGTAAGACTTTATGGGATATTAACTTCCTCTACACAGGAAGCCTTTTTGTTTAAATGTAAACTGCATTTCTGATGCAAACAAAAAAAGCAAGTTTCTTTTTCAAGAGTCACATCACCTTCACTAGTATGTTTTTTTGTGAAAAAAGATGCATCACACAAGTAGTTCAAGGGAACAAAGAAAGGTCTTCTAGTATATCCAGTAAGACATCTACATACATATAATAATATATGGTGACTTCATACTGAAGAACAGGATTTATCAGTCCCTGAAGTAAATGGTGATCTTTGTTTCACCTAGGTACATCTTTTGCTCATAGGTCCATAGATCTTCATGCTCAAATTCACCTTATAATAACATCTTCCTAATATTATAATGAGCATGAAGAATATTAGGAGCACACAAAAAATTAGGTGATTGACTATCCAAAGAGCACTCAACTCAAAAGTGAGGTGAGAGAGAGGACATCAACAACAAAGTTTAATTTATGACGCTGCCTCCTGTAGGAACAGACTAGGGCAAAACACAATCTTTTAAATGTAAGATGACATCAAATTCAAAACATCACTTCTTCAGTCTTACCTGCCTGCATCAGTCTCCTTGAAGATCCCATCCTGGTTAGGACACAATTCACAACTAGGTGTGACACCACATTTGCATGCATCACAAAACCAAGGTTCCGTGGAATTTTCTGAAGCTGAGCTCATGATAGAATCACTCTCTCCATCAACACCATAGCAACCTACACACACGAAAAATGGAAGACCAATACAAGAAAAGACAATTGTAAAAGTAGACAGTTGTCAGTTATTATTTCAGCAGGAAACATACACACATATACATTCAGAGGAATGATACTGAAAGTCCCAAGACAGCTTACCATTATTTTTGCAAAGATTATCTTTAGTGCAAAATTTACATTTTTAAGAAACCGTAATTCCAAGAAGTGATCTATTTTATGTGACTGTCTTAGATTACAACTGAACAACAAGAAGAAAAAGGCTGGTTTATTTCATTCTTTTAGCAACGCTTGGTGTTCTTCCAGATTATCCATTAAGAAGGAAAGTAAGAAAACAAGACTTAAAGCAACCAACAAAAACAGCCAAAAACTCAAAGCTTTTTTTTCCAAATAAAGAAATATATTTAAAGTTAAATGCAACAAGCTAAGGAAAATTTAAAAAATCCCAATAAAACACTGATCAATTACACTATTTTATGAAGATATTTACAAGAACAGTTCTTCATTCCTCCATTATTATGCTATAAAATCCTGTATGCCATATCCCACTCCTCTCCTCCAGTGTGGCAAGCGTAGTGCTTATGTTGAGCTACCTATCTTTCCATGCAACCTGTGAAGTCTGCTTTCAGTTGGATCAACAGTCTAATTCAAATTACAACATGGTTTCTTGAATACTAGCATCAAGTGAAGAATCCGTGTGTATCACGGGTCAGACTGAAGATTTGTGAGCATCTGCTGGCTTCTCTTGGATACTCCTATCTTTCTCCCTCTCCCTAATCTGAAAATGAAACATCGTTTTTAAGGGGGGGATGGGTGGGGGGGGTGGAATGAGGTTTTTTTTAAGAGGTTGATTATGCCAGTAGTATCCAGTCAACAAATATGCACTCCACTTTTCCACTTTGCATTCAGCATCCAAATCAACTAAAAGAGAATATACACGAATTAAAAAACACTATTTGCATACTTTAGGGGTTGTAGGACTGAGCTTAAAAGACCTTCTATAACTTCAAAACCGAAGTATAATTTGCAGAGCACAGATTGACAGTTTTGAGACACCAGACTGATGAAGTATATTAATTTTTTTGAGGCAATCACCATTCTGATTTTTACCTCATTTTAAATTATGGCTAAACTCAATCATTCACTTTCTCCATTCTTCTTTAGTATACCCACTGTATTCTTTATGATTGTTAAGGTGTCTATACATGCTTAATCACCACAAATTTAGGAAAAGAGTATTTTTAAAGTGATTTAGAAGCTTGTTATTTAAATTTTGCATGAGAATAGTATTATTACTACCGCAAATGACAAAAAGGAAAATCTTAAAGCTTATCACCACAAAACTGTGTTTCTACATATGCCACATTTTGAACAGTTATCTGTTATTCAGTAAGAGAAAAATATGATTTCATTGTCAACACTTAAAACATAGTAGAGACTTATTAAAAGATTAAATTCAGCTATTTGTCAAAAAAGGTGATCAAGTCAACATTTGTGCTAGCAGAACAGTTAAATTATTGAATTCTGCAATTAAATAGCAACATGATTTATTATATTCGTTCATTACCCAGTGACTGTAATAAAACAGCAACAGTGCTCTAACTCCCCTTGTGACAGAGCTCTGCATAATAGACTAAAACTACATTCAGCAAAAAAGCAATAGCACTGTAGGAACCATTTAAGAAATATAGTATTTCATTACAGAATGAGGTTCATCAATTAGAATTAAAATAAGAAGCCAGAATGTTTCTTTTCATTATAAAAGCATTCCAGAATCGAAGGACAAGTAATGCGCAAAAGTATACCACAGACAAGTTTCATTAGGTATATAAAATATCATATAGTTCAGACATAAACCAACTCCATTTTCTTTATAATGTGGTACCAGCTTTAAGTAGTATTCCAGAAAGTTATTTTTTAAGTTCTAACAACACAATCTTGAATACATGCCAGTAAGGCTGCTTTTAAGCAATTACATTAATGTACAAACACACAGCCCATTGATAACATACAGCTGATGAATAATTAAGCTTTTTATAATTCCTACAGCCTTCTTAACATATTAACATTTTCCTAAATGTACTCACTGAAAATTACCTAACACTATAGAAGCAGTAATACTTTCATAATGTCTACTCAAGTCTTGGGACCCAACAGCTGAAGTTTAAATTTGATCTAATAATACTTAACAAAATGAAGAGCTAGTCCCAAAATTAGTTAGAAACCACTTGTTAAGCTGTATTTTTTCTAAGTATATGCAAGTATTTTAACCCAGAATTTTTCTTATGTTTGCTATAAAGAGTCATTTGTTGCTTTTGGGCTGTTAAGTGATAACAGAAACCAAAGGAGAGACAAATTTCTCCAATTGTAATATCCATATGGATAATACAAATCTGTTGAATCTGTTGAACAGCTGTATGCATGAAATGTCTGTAAAGCTATCTATAAGTAAGATGACAAACTGTATATGTGGTTTTGATACCAAAAATCAATATGTATATGAAGAGAATTAAATTCTTTTAAAAAAAACAGCAGTGAAAGTTCCTTGCAGGCCAAAAACATACAGTGAAGCAAAAAATTAGTAGTAGCTCAATTTTTAAATACTAAAACTTTCATGACTCAAAAACAGCAAAATAACTTGGAACAAAAAATAACCAATTTGTCCTGAATCAATATATTTGTCCTGACTCAAAGAACCACAGATAACACAATGATGATGTCATTTGACATTAAGATGCCAGATGTGTACAGGAGCAGAGGTAATGTTTGTTTTTCAAATGTACAAGGAACAAAAAAACCACTTTATTTCACTTCAATTGAGATATGAAGGCAAAAGCAGTTTCAGAACAAAACCCTATTGTAGAAATATGTCAATTTTGCTAAAACTTTGAATTTCAGTCCAAGTAAGTGTATTTGGAACAATGAAAAGCTAAGATCATTATAGCATTTACCTGGGATATGAAAGAGTCTGAAGTCTCTGCCCAGTCCAAACCAGAGCAAGGATAATAATCTATTCTCCCATAACCAGTGCTCTGATCATGCTCTGATCACAGGTGGTAGTTATTCCAGAATAAATACCTCAGTCTCTTCTGTGAGTTGCTCCACTTCTATATATAAACATTACAGTATTTATTGTACTAGATGTTTACTAATTCTGCAGCCTAACTGCAGCAGGTCAAAATTGTTCCAACATATTGTGAAACAAAAAAACTTTAATACCTTACAGTTTTTCCAAGAAATGGAAACCTACTTACTGGTTATTAACTAGCAACCAAAATGAAAACCCTGCAAAGCTGAGGAATGCTGCTCAGTAAGCATCTCTAATGTCAAAATTAAAAAAATAAATTTTCAAAATTTCTCAATATACTGACTCTATTTTTTCTCGTTATCACAAGCTGCAATACTGCCAACAAAAAAACTAGTTTGATCAGATTAACATCATGTTTTTAAACAACAGAATGCTATACGCACCTTGTCAAAATTTAGAATTGTGGATAAACACATTATCAAATACATTCAAGCAAGCAGATGCAATTAATTAACACTAATGAAAAAGATGAACTTGCAGTTCTACACCAGACTTTCAGTGGCTTTCACTTTCCAGCTTCAAGTAACTTTACGATAGTCATGCTAGGGGATTCATATTTCCCTTAATAAGTTGAAACTATGGGGAAAAAAGTGCTTTCTACTGCATGGCTGTAATTGAATTTTTGTGTATTAAATCAGACTTACAGTATAAAAGGCACTTGATAAAAAAACCTAAATGCAGTTTTGTCCAAATCTGTCTGAAAAGTTACAATATCTAGATCAAGAGTTCAGAGTTTTTAAAAACAGCTGTATTTTCGTATTTTTACCACGGTAATATTCTTTTACCTTTAAAAGACAATTATCTCTTTAAATACGTCATTTTAGTATCCTTAAAACTGCTGAGTACAACAAAGGTTCAACTTATTACTGTCTGCCTTCTTTTGCTATGCTGAAAGAATTATTTTGGTCCTATTAACAAAAATTTTAAAAAGCATTATTTTTATGAATATTTAAAATGCATAGACATGGAGATACGAAGCTGCTGCTTGATAAATCATCCCATTCTAGTATTAAACAGTTAAGCTGATGAGCAAGAAAAAGTTGTCCAATCCAACCTTCCTGTATGAATTGTTGGGAATTGCTGGTGTTGAAACAGAAAACAATGTAAGGGCTCATGCTACAAGTAAGTCTCCCAAGCAATATCAGGAGGTAATCTTTAGGTTCTTCCTAAAAGCACCGCAGTTGTGTAGATGGTATGACAACCTGAGGATTGAACGGACAACAGAGAAATGCATACACATCTTGTAAATGATGTGTTTGGTTTCAGTTATTATCACTGCATCTGTGACCTATTTGGCATTAAGTCAACCACCCGCCCCTTTGACTGGAAAATATGTTGAAGAAAATGAAACAGCTTTTAAACACTTTGCTGAAAATGCATGTTGTCTTTCCTTAATGTTCACAAAAATTCTGAATTTTGAATACCCTAAAGCCCCTTTTCAACTAAAGTTCATTAAATCCTCATGTTTGTATATTCTTAGTTTTACTGTATCACAACTGCATGTCTGCCACCTCTTTGAATACCTCTTAAACTAAACAATAAAACTGGTTTAGTGTAATATTAACCTATGAATTTAAACACATGAAAGTCAAGAAGTTAAAACTCTCACATTTACTGTTCTACAAACTGCATCTATATAGTACGATTACAGCCAAGTTGTCTATTGAATGTATGCCATTTTATACAGAAAACGAACTTTTTTATTCCCTGATTTTAAAGTCATGTACTTTGTCAATAGCTTATTTTTCATGTGATTGTCATTAAAATGAAATTGCAAACACCATTAAAACAGCTGTTCTGAAATTTATACCACTGAGGGAAAAGGGAAGAGAGACCTAATTCTTGCCTTGGCTGCATTTGTTCCTCCATCTCTCTGGGAGGGTAATTTTTTGCCAGTCGAACAGAACCTCTGCATATGCTAACTATATCTACATATACTCTGAAACATGATCTTGTAAAGATCATGAAAACATGAACTTTAAGGTAAACTGTAGGTTTGCAAAAATAAATGCTGTGAGATCACAGTATTTAAAATATGTTACATTCAATCCTTAATTGGACCAACAGTTTAGAATAAAGACATTGATCAATTCACGCATCATAAATTCAGAACAGTATTTTTTTTTAGTAAATGGAGAGTACTAAAGTACATGATTTCACGAAATGAATTTTTATACCAGACAGCAGCAGACCAGGGTAAGCAGCAAAATTAAAATGCAAAAACATTTCACTACACTGTAAATCATATGGTGACCACACTATTGCTTTTAGCAAGAGAAATTTTATTCCCTGCTATACACATCACAGTAAAGTAAGAAACAAATAGAGGGGATGGAAGAGAAATCGCTGGAAAAATGTAGAACTTCTCTCATTTAATTCACAGCAACTAACCCAAGGGCAATAGCTGGCAAGTGTACTACCTACAGTTATGGCACATGCTATGATATACACCAGACATTTTCTTCAGACACGTTGCAATCAATATGTCAAAAAACCTGACACCACAGTTGGGGGTGTCCTGCTATTACAAGATCTTACCACAAAAGCGTTTATCCAAAATGATAGATTAGTGCCTAAAGGAGATTTTTATATGAAGAAATGAGAATTATATCCACACAGAAGTAAACACTGAAAACAAACAGTACTACTACAAATTAATTAAGAAAGATTTTTTCCCTACAATGTAAACATTTTTCCTTTTTTTTTTTTTGAAAAAAACCATAGGTTGCAATGTGAAATGACAATAAATTTTTAACTGATGGACTTATTAATTAATTACAGGCTGTTTAGATGTAAAAGATGAATGCAAAATATAAGAATGAGTATTAAATCAGCATTACATGTATGCTACTTACACAGTTCTAGAGGCAGTTACGGATTTCTGTCATTTTGAACCAGTTATTTGCTCAACAAAGTTTATAGATTTTTGGACATGTGTCTGCAGAGCAAAGATAGCTTTTGGACAAGTGATGGAGGCCATGCAGACGATATGAACATCACACAGCAAATAGTTGCACTGGAAAGGAAACTGAATTTCTAGCAATCTCAAAACTTGTCAGTAAGAGTCCACGACTCTAGGTCTGAATCAGAATCCCCCTCTAACTCTTGGCCATGTTGCTCTGTTCCACATGAGCGCTGCCTAAGTTGCTCCCACATGAGTTATCACCCCTCTTTCCCCATGGAAGACCTCGCGTAATAGTTGATTAACGCAAGCAAGCAAACGAAAAGGAATACAATAATGACTGAACAGGCAGCCGCTGCACCAGGTACTCAAAAGGAAAAGTGCAGCTGGGTACTTGGTACTAGCACCGAGTAATGGAGCAGTATGCCAAAACTTACCAGAGCAAGGGAGAATGGAGATCTAGACCCTGCCTGACTTAAAACGCAAGGCAGCATTAGCTTACCCTCTGAAAGAGGGTAACAGATTCTTGCCAACAACTATGCTGGCATGCAGCCACTTAGGGATCACAACTAGAAGGCTCACCTTCACGTGAAGGGGACACACTATTGCATGGGACCTGCCCTTTGACGAGTAGCTACGAGTAGAGCAAGAGCCCCCCCGGGGAAGGAAGGTAGCCCTGGTGTCCAGAAGAAGTAGGCTCAACTCAAAGGCAGCATTTTCACGGCTAGTGAATAACTTCATATTAAATACAGAGGTGGCCACCATAGAAAAACCTTTTCCAGTCACCTGAAAGGTTCTCTGTTAGACAGAAACTTTCACTTCAGTGTAGTTCAAAGGCACAAGTCAAGAGTATAAGACCTCTCCCTGTGAAATAAAACAGTTTCTAGAACAGCCAACAAGGAGAGAGAAAATAAGGTCTTCAGGGAATGAATAATCAAATCACCAATATCATCATTATGTGGGTCCCTGGGTGGGACACCAGTAGGGTGTGAAAGGAGTGCGCTTCCTTTCAAATAAATATCTACTATATAAAAGTAGAAAAGTAGTGCTATAGAAAAGTAGAAAAAACACATCGATATATAATACAGCTTGAAATTGCATACAAAAACTATGAAGAAAAATCCTCGGGTATTCCAGAAGCTTTGTTTGGGCATTTCAGGATAACAGGCATCTTGGTTTTGAGATTCTAGGGAAAAGACAACTGCTACATATCAAAATCAGTTCACAGGAAATGGGCTTATTATTCTTCCCAACTGCAAGCCAACACAGGTAAACATCA
The DNA here is from genome assembly GCF_964195595.1 of Calonectris borealis. NCBI lineage: Eukaryota > Metazoa > Chordata > Aves > Procellariiformes > Procellariidae > Calonectris > Calonectris borealis. The sequence continues at coordinate 140,978,996 of NC_134313.1, forward strand.
CTGCATCAATTTCTATCCAATTCATAAATAGGAGCCTTTTCATTCAATACTGTGCTAAAAACTGCATTTTATAAAAAACTCAAAAGCTCAAATATTAGAACAAATTTCAGGACATGGCATGGTGTCTGCAGCCACAGCAAGCTACCTACTAAAGGAAACCTGCAAAAATGTGAACAAATCCTTGGATTCCAATGTGTTTACAAAATAGACTAACTTATTACTGGAACACATTTTTCAAACTACAAAGCAGCTGTGTATAGAAGTACAAAGGACTTCTTATAATACAGCCTATGTCCATGATCTGGGCACACAGTTACAAGGTCAGATAAAGCCAATGATATTAAGAGTAAACCTTGCCTCTATTAACATTAAAAAAAAAATTCTCAAGGTTGCAAGCAATGTTTTTATGATCAGACAGTAATTATTTTTTCGACTATTTCTCAATTTATATTTGGAAATCATGTGAGTTGAATGATTAAGCTAACCGGAACAAAAAGTCATTGTTGCATTGCATTTTGATTTTGACTGCACCTTCTTTATCGTAGTCTGTGTCTTCATTTATTACTCATGCATTCAGAAGTAATACAATGCACCAATGACCACTGGGCAGGACTGCAGAAATCTCCAAGTTATTGAACATATGTATATATAAGACCACTGAATCAAACTAAAGGTTCCAAATTTTTTTTATAAAATTTTGATTTGCTGCAAGCAATTATTTAAACAAATTACTGAAAAAAGCTCCGATTTAAAATAGTACCTGCTCTTACTTATCATTATAAAATATCAAAGTATAGAAAAAACCAAAATAAATGTTCATTTCTACTTAAAACTGTATTACTGTATTTACAAATTGATATACATATCTAGCAATGAAACATACACATAAAATGTCAAGCAAACTTCCAAATTGCATTTACCATAGATTTGAAGTTCAGCTTGCTGCCAGGGAAATTTACACTTTTATCACTGTCAACAACTACTTTCACCTACTCAGTTTGCTTATTTTTTTTCTAAGACTTCACCTATTCAAACAGAACGTCACAACTGCTTTACTGGTTTTAGTATTTATTATTAAAATAAATTGTAAACAACTAAACTTTCAACCGTAAGTATGAAAAATTAACCAACATCCTTAGTCAATTAGCTTGTAGAGACTGTAGAACTTATCAGAATAAACTAGGAATTTCAATCTTCTGAATTAATCTATTTTACTTTGTTGCCATAACAACAAAACAAACATATACACATTGTACTCTTTGTATCAGTGGGACTATAGGGAATCTTTACTTATAACACTTTAAAAAGAAGAATGGCAGGAATTACTTTTAGACAGATTTTGAACTACTAAATTTCAAGTGACTTTTGAACTATGGAACTATTTTCCTGTGGAGGAAAGCCAGCTATAATCTTACCTTTTGTGGGGACAAAGGTCTAGTAAACTAAACAAAATAAGGAAGTTAAGTTATCTTTTGGGGATTTTTAAGGCACTCCTCTGGAATAAAAAACAAATTTGCCATCATTTTATTCTATAAAGGCAGAAGATCATTTTTCTATCACAACTATTCTGCACTGTAACATGACTAACTGTACAGTCATTAAATAAATCTTACAGAAGAATTTCCAGGGATCTCCTCGGTTTTAGGGTTTAGGTGTATTAACTGTATATAAAGTTTGGGGAATTCTCAAATAGGCTTTCATAACTATCATCAAAAGACACTTTCATTCAATTTTTCTTTTCTCATGAATTAATATTAGACTGTGCTAGGAAAAAACAAAATCTATCAAGATTCTATAAAGCTAACTTTTAGTAGCTTATTGCATCTCAAATTGAATATATTCTGCACATTACTTTCCAAAAACTTCATGGACAGAGGAAGGAATTCTGCAAGCACACCAAGACACTTAAATTTAAGAGTCTAACGCTTGTCACATTCGATGAAGACCTGTCTAATGCCCTCAAAGGCACCTAGAGTGTGATTCAGCTCATCATAAATTAGGTCAACTAAATTGCTCTCTAAGCTCCACTGACAGCACTGATTAGCTCTTCAAAGGACTGCAACAGGAGTTCAGGAGTTAGAGTACATGTTGACACTTAACATAAGGCACCTGAACCTGAGGACAGAAATTCCATCCTCAGATTCCTAATCGATAAGCAAAGAATTGAACTACAGCTCAATGCATGAAAAATACTGTTTTGAAACAATTTTCAATCCAGTATGAGAAAATAAAAGGCGAGTAGAGGATTAAGAAAAGCACTTCTTACCTGAAAAGGCATGCTAAACAGCTCCAAAAAATTTTAAAGTGATGGGAGTTACATAAACTGAAAAAATACCTTTTATGCTTTTGAAGAATGAAAGTCTACCTTCTTTTAATTTCAAGGATTGAAGTGGCCTATCTCATTTTCCTGGGAAACCTTAAAAAAAAAGTGAAGCCCTAAAAAGGTACAGGATATCAGAAATGCTAAAAAAAAAAACAAACAAACCAACCAACCCAAACCCCAAACCCCAAAAAAACCAAACCTTATTAATGAAGAAAAAATCAGGTTTTGTTTTTCAACAAAATCAGTATGCTTGTCTGTGTTAGTATCTACCCTACCTTCCATCTCAAGAGAAAGAGCAACAACACACAAATACAGCCTCACCTTCCATGTAAGGCTGTTAAAATTCCATATGCTCACCTCAGAATTATTCTGTAAGTGTTTCTTTAAAACCAGACCTCCTACATTTATAACACAAACATAAACTAGATTTCAAAGCAATTAGCAAAACAACGATTTGACTATGTTTTAACTTTAAAATTTCCCCATTTCAGATTGTCAGTGAAAATTACTAGAAAGTTCAAGGACAGCTGTTTGTACTTATAACTAAATGCCATGGACAATTTCTTTCTCTCCTCCTCCCCATCCCTCTGCTTTTTTGGTACAGGAAAAATATATGTGAAAAACCCTTCCCTTTTAGAAGGCCTCTTATTCTCATGATCTCATATTGCAGTTATGCAATCAAATTCATATACTGAAATAGGTAAGACAAAAATACATTTAATAGAATATCCTAAAGCCCTGAAAGTACAATCTATAGCTCGAGTATTTGCACACTGTGATTCATTATATAGGCATCTGTAGACCATATCCTGTCCCATAGTTGCTTATATTTGCTTTGCTAAAGTAGAAGATGGATGTTTCACCACTAAAAAGGATCAATGTACCATTACAAAAAATTACCTACCACAGTTCAAAGGCTTCATTTTTTTTGAAGAAAGCAAGTCAACATTATATTAAAAGCAAAGGACATGCTTTCCTCCCGCAATGAGAATGAAGGGTTGTATTACCTTCATGCACTGTTATTCCACAGTTGTCACACTGGATTATTTCATCAGCATCTTCACTGTTATCTCCAAGACAAACGCAACAAATCAAAATATGGTCCATTTTCTGGGAACTCCAATTTTGAGACTTCTCAAGGATCAATGAGTCCTAATATTGAAAAATGAAGACACATGGATTATGCCAGGAACTTCAATTTTATTTAAAACAAACAAAAGATATGTTATTTGCTCAATTTTGAACAACAAACAAAAAAGATGGAAAATTATTTTCACAAGAATAAAAGCTTCTTTGTTGTCAAAACATCTGAACACTTCATCCACAAATATAAGAGCTGGGAGAAAGGATGGATACAATCTGATCTCAATATACCTAGAGATCTGTTAAGATCCAAAGGCCCAAGAAGGGTCTTATTTCCTCAGACAGAAACATATATGTCTTTAAACCATTTATGTTCTACAAAAAGGAACAAATACACAAACCTAAGAAACCATTTAAAAGCAAAAAAAACCCCCACCAAGGCCAAAGGTGACCTTCAAATGTCCCAATATTCAGAAAAGTTGCTTCATTTTGTTAAAATTTGCACCTTCCAAAAAAAGAAAATAGTCACATGGGTCTGAAAATCTGAAAATAAACAGCTAACACAAGCCTGCCAAGTCTTCACTTACGTAAAATATAACAAATTATCAACTCAGTTCTATTTTGTTGCAATGCAAATTTGTATGTCTCTATGCAAAACCATATAATTTATTAAAGCTGTAACAACTTATTTTCTTCTGATTATATACAGGAGTAAGGATTTGCAGAACATTGCTCTGTTTTGGCAATCTTCAATGTGAACTACACCACTTAAAAAGAATGTGGCTTTTAATAGGGAATTTCTCTAAGGAAACATACAGAAGTGTTTTACAAACCAAACAAAGCTGTACGTAAAAATTAATTTTTTCATAAACACCATCTAGGCTTCTTATTATTTTCATTGTGAAGTACAGCCACTGTCTCTTCTGCAAAGTTTCACGGCTTCCATATATTCCCTTTTATTTTTATACTAAAAGCAAACACTGAGCTTGAACTACCTTCATCGGTAATATGAAGGCATATAGGGAAGTGTGAAATTAGGCACACTAGAAAAAAATAATCATTGCAGGATAAAGAAATAGTAATAGTTTCATAGCAGAGGCTGACAGTTCAAGCCTAAATGGTATCCATTCAAAATACTACAGATCTGAGAATATTCCAAAACTGCTGTGTTATCCTACCAGGAAAAAAAAAAAATTAAGGTGGAAGACACCCTCTCAAACATCTTTTTCTCCTTCCAACCCCCCATTTATGACATAAAACATAGCATCAATACTGTGCCTGTGTAGCCTAAGTAGATAAAAAGTATCATGAATGCTACCTGAAGTAGGTATTCTTCCTCAAGGATCTTAAATGCTTACACAAATCTATGCAATTATTTCATGATAGCCTCTCAATCTGATACAGTAAGTCTCCGCACAAAATTTTCAGTGAATCATTAATGAAGTCTCTTTGTACTTCAGGTTTATCTGGGCAGGTATCTGGGGGGGGAATCTTTGCTTGATTTTAAAGCAAGATAAAGGGGTAAAATAATCTTACCACAAAAAGCTGAGCTCAAATAGTTTACCTCAAGTAATAGAGGTGGCTTGTTATAATGTTTTTGACCTAGGAAAGGTCAAACACATACTTCTAGCAGTTAGGAAAGGCTTCTGGATCTCCCATCCATTTTCTCTAAACAACGTAAGGAAACATGACCTATAAAAAAACACTCATCTAGAGGTAAAAATGAAAGATTATAAAGCCATTCACACAGTCGTGCTTGCTTACAGGAAGGCCACCAAGTATGAAAAATACAAGATTCTCCCCTACAGAGTTCAGACTTACGGAGCACTTCTTCCAACATCCTCCTTTTAGGACAAATTTGCAAAGCATTTTGAGGAAAGCAAGAAACTTGCACATTTTTTTCAAAAATACTCTGGCCCATCATTACTCAAATACCCACATTTAGCTTACCATTCACATTACAGATAGGCAAATGGCAGTAAATACTCCCTAACTTTGGCAGATTAATTGTGCAATGGCACAGACTTCTCAGACGCATCTCGCAACTCTACAGAAATCAGCTTTTTCTGACAGTACCTTCGACTTAAACTGTTATTTGGCTTCACTAACAGAAGTTTAAAAGAAATCTGTGATCTCTACTGTTATAGAAGTCCAAAGTCTGGTAATTAAAAAAAAAAACAAAACAACAAAAAAAAAAACAAACCCAAAAACACAAAAACAAAAAACCAAACTTACTTTAAACTAAATAAACAGAATTGCATTGTAAAAACAACACTGAAATAACAATAGCTGTTTAGACAGTGAGAACATATGCAAACATGGGTAAAAAAAAGAAACAACAAATGATGGAAGGGCATCAAATTCGGATCTAATGTTAGGATCCCCATCCATTATGGTTCACCTTATGTGAAGACAGCCAACAGGTCAAACAGAGCAGCAGAATGACTTAGTTTTCTGCACAGACATAGAGAGGGAGTGATCTGGAACGTACGCTGCTCTCCCCTGCTTAGTCCATGTAAGCACCTGAAAGACCCCATCCCAGAAGCTGACCCTGCTTGTCTAAAGCATGGGAACTTTTATGTAGAGGGGTAACTGCTGCCAACTCCTGAACAAGTCCTGTTCCCTACCCAAGCAAGAGAAAGGATTTCAGCTGATTCACTATGTAATTCCCATTTCTGTGGTGTTAATGAAGAAAGTGAGTATTTCAAGCTATATGCCTATATACTTCTAACTTTAAAGGAATAAAAAAAAAATTAAAAAATAAAATAGCCACCTCACTGAGAACAGAAGAATCCCATAAAATGGTAGCAATTATAAGAACAGAAAAGCACCATTTATCTACTAACGATGCTTGACCCTAGAAAAGAAAGCTAAGTTTGTCTTCTGTGCTTAATACAGTAGAAAAGCACATAGTATTTCATTACAGCACAGGTTAAAATACTGTATATCCAGACCTCAAAATATTTTTGTAAAACGTAGAAAAATAAAATAAAAATCACACAGAAACACAAACCAAACAACCCACCCCCAACACCCTCCCCATCAAGTAAGTAAAGGAAAGGAAGAATGCATATTAAGGACACTACTACATGTACAGAGTTAATTACCTGAACATTCTTTCCTAAATTAATTATGCATTCAGACAGGTTTTTTAGTTTTTTTTCTCCTATTTTAAAATATTGCAGTAGTGGAAAGCATACTGTTATAACACAGTTGAGTATCAAGCTAAAAATTACAGTCTATAATCCAGTCTACACTGTTGCAAGACTTCTTGTTGAAGACCTATTCATAAACAGTACTTTGCTTTACATCCAGTAAAGGTAAATTATCAGTTACAAAATTATAATTTTAACTTCAAAATTTCAAATTTCTATTTTATCTTTTGATCAGTGTCCTAAATCCAAGGCAAGAACAGACTCTGAGGTCCATGCATATTAAGAAGCTTCGCAAAAGATACATCAGAAACAGCCCTGGGTTTCTGAAACAGGTCTAATTTTCCAAGTCAATGAAAATTATGGACATATTCAAGAATATATCCCTAAGAACGTAGACTCACATCTCCATTCTGATACAGGAAGCAACTCCGAAAGAACACTGCCTATCTCTGAAGTTTTGATCATCAGTTTTGGTAAAGCACTTTCACCTCCTGAGCCAAGAGAATAAGGGTAACAACACTAGAATTACAGAGCTAGACAATGAAAGAAGATGCCTATACAAAAAGTAAAAAACCCCAGAATTATGCTTTTTTTTTCCCCAATCACAATTATTACTAGTAATTAAAACAGCACAGCTCATTTGCAGTCATATATATAAAATACATAACAAAGTATCTGAAACGGAGACAACTGATTCTTCCAAATACTCTGTTTAGTTCCCTGTCATTTTACACATTAAAATAAAGATTAAATGGAACAGCAGAACTTTAAGTAGTACCATACCACTATCATTTACCAAATGTTATGTTGACATTGCAATTATTTCCTGAAAATTGAATGTAAATTTTACAGCAACTCTTTTTACTTTGTTCAAAATTTTGCTACTGCAGGACATGAAGCCAACTATCCTGACAACCTAATATCTTAATTTTTCCACAGGCACAACCTTTAGACAACTGTAATTGTGCACAGGAAAGAAAAGTTGCATTATTAAACACTTAACATATAATTTTCACATTCTGCAATTGGAAGATATTTAATATAATAATAATAGTTCCCAGATACTTTTTAGTACTGTAAGAAATTATTTCATTTGTGAGCATTATAAGCAAACCCAACATAAAATATCATGATTATCCTATTTGATTTTAAAGTCAGTGTGCATATTTCTTTACTTAGAATTCTTCTATCAGTGAACTTAGTATTCAGACTTCGATGTTTGTCACAAAGAAGGGCTAGGATAAAGAATAACCTATCATTTAACTGTTTTATGAATATGGTTTTAACTTTTAGAACATTACAGATATGCAACATTTACTCTAAAACAGAACTAAAAGTCTCACTAATACATGTTGATTTGCATACTGGACCTTCTGTTTGCTTTAGAATTAACCCAACCCCCGCTAAAGCCAAGAGAAGTCTCTCTATTGACTTTAGTGGCATTAGATTGGCCAAATGGTCCAATCAAGGTTATTTAATATGCAGTGCCTATTTAGCACAATTTGGGTGCTTCGCTTATTCCTGTAAACACAATTCCAGCCAATCACTTTAACTTTTCAAATTAACAGAACAGCTACTAGGGAGTAGTTTCCATTTGTCAACAGATATATTATAGAAAGTTGGTTGCACTACCTCATTACTCTTGCTTTGTGAAAGAGCCAGGCTATCATTTGTCAATTCCTCATCATCTGCATTATTCCTGTTAAGAACTTTACTCTTCTTCTTCTTGGATCCTCCATCACTAGCCGTGCTGCTATTATCTTCTTCATTACCTTCCTCATCATTGTCATCCTCATCACTTCCGCTCCCATCATCCTCATCATCCTCATTATCTCCATCACTCCCCTCTTTTCGCAGTGCGTTTTTTCCTTTTTTTTTCTCAGCAGTAGGCCGCCAGTCATTGTCATCTTCACTATCATAGTCATCCATATCATTTAGTTCTTCCATCGATACAAAATCCAGCAAAGGTCGGTTTCTGCGCAAATTCCATTTTTTTGGTTCATTTGTTTGCTCATCAGCCACAGCATCAGGTTCAGCTGCCTTCTCTTTCTTCTTTTTTGGCTTTTCTTCTTCATCATCTTGCTCTTTCTTTTCAGTTTTAATTACCTCTTTGTCTGCTGTTGGCACCTCTTCTTCAGTGGAGCTTTTTGGCTGTTGCTCTTCTACTTTCTCTTCTGCCGGTTCCTCCTCCAAGATATTTTCTTCTGATTCAGTACAGGAACCTTCACCACTGTCCTTTGATGCATCTTCACTCCCATGACCACTTCCTTCAGAATCTGTTGAGCATATGAAAATTTAAAAAAAGTTCCGACACAAATGTACCCCCAAAAATAAAATCTGTTGAAGCAAGTTGTTAAACAAAAGAATGATGCATGTTCCTCCCTCATTAGGTATTCCACCTATTTTTTCAGCTGGTGTCCACATACTGCTATTTTGAGTGGTATGTTGAGAATCTGTTAAACATGAGTGCATTTTAAGATGGCAAAAAAAAGATGGCAGAATTTATTAAATGAACGTTCAATGTTCCTTTGAACTGCAATAAGTTATAACAATAAGCCGTAGCACAGAATAATTTCCGTGTGAAGTCACATCTTAAAGAAAGAGCATTCCAGTTTTTAATTTCTGGAGACGTTTTCCAAATCTTCAAATTAAAGTACCTACCCAATAGAAGAGATTTAAAATTACAAAATGAAGAGTTTACGTAACAAGTACAATAGTATGGATAATCCCTCACCTTCATTTATAGTACAGGCTTGTTTTTCTGGATTTGGGGGCTCTTTTAATTTCCGATGTTATTTCACTTATTAATCCCACATAAGCTATGCCTCATTCAGTGTTGCAGCTATACAATAATGCAAAAATTCTAGCCTTATACCACTTGTATGGTATTGTTTTGTGTGTAGTCACTGTTTCTATTAATTAACACAGGCGAATCTGTGCAATAGAAAGGAACAGAAGAGGATTTGTATGAAAAAAAAAAATCACAAAAATAAGGCATCTGTACTATAAAGTACATGTAAAAATTATTGAAAAAGATGACAAGTGAGCTTGTTAAATTTTATAAACATCATCCACCTTGACTTTCTCTCATCTTATGTTCACCTACTACTTACTACTTTTCATTTAAAGTATTAGTTTTAATGAAGAAAAACTCAGAAAATATTTTTTTAAATTAACAAGAAAATATAAAGTTGCTTGATCCAACACAGGGATCAATTACGTGATGGCTACAGTTTTCAATTTGTTCGGAGCCATCACCAAGTTCTTGATGCACTGTCACATAGATGCAAAGAAAAATACGTTGATGCTTGCAAATTAAAAAAAATCCTTAATCACTTTTGTTACCACACAAAAAAAAACACCACTCAGTATCACCTTACACAGAGAATTTCTGTGCACATCCATCTCTGTATAAAGTCAAATAAACAAACAGTGGGGCCAGTGTGCCGCACACTTCTCGTGGCATTTATTTCCACACCACAGAACACTGTCTATGACTAGCCAGTAACTCAGCTGTTACTTCAATATAATGGTCAGTTTTGTCTTTTTATGCATATACCTGTATGTGGAAGTATTTGATGAGGAGATTATATAATTATCAACAAAAAAATCCATCAGTGCTACTACTACTGATTAGGATATTAATGTTATCAGTCCCCTTACAAGCTAACAGAAAGTAAAAGTTTCCTGCAAATGTTCTAACCTTTAGAGAGCCGGGGAAAAAAAAAAAAGAGAATGCAGTAACACAAGTTATTGTACAGTCTTTTGAGAAAAGAGTAATTCAGTCATTTCCCTATGCCTACCGGCTTTAATGGCAGTAATGGAAGTACTGAAATAGTAGCACACTCTTCAGGCATGCCTAAGAAATAAAAAACAGTATTAACTAAGATGCAATCTAAAAAATTATTTTTAAATTACAATACATTTGTTTGGATACATATTCATGGACCTGTTAGGGTAGGTCTAGAGAAGGGCCACAAAAATGGTCAGAGGGCTGAAACACTTCTCCTATGAAGAACAGCTGAAAGAGTTGGGGTTGTTCAGCCTGGAGAAGGCAAGGCTCCAGGGAGACCTTATTGCAGCCCTTCAATATATAAAGGGGGCTTATAAGAAAGAGGGACTTTTAACCAAGGGCTGTAGTGACAGGAAGAGGGGGACTGGTTTTAAACTGAAAGAGGGTAGGGTTTAGATTGGATATAGGAAGAAACGTTTTATGATGAGAGTGGTGAGATCCTGGAACAGGTTGCCCAGAGAAATTGTGGATGCCCCATCCCTAGAGGTGTTCAAGGTCAGGTTGGATGGGGCTTTCAGCAACCTGATCTAGTGAAAGATGTTCCTGCCCATGGCAGGGGGTTGGCCTAGATGATGTTTAAAGGTCCCTTCCAACCCAAACCATTCTATGATATTTGCCAGCTCTCACAAACACTTTACAAGTAACTCCTAAAGCCAGACTCTCATACTAGACATTTATATCATAGATTAAATGCCATATGTATGTTTAAAAGCAAAATGCAGTTTTTTACCTCATTTCACAAGTTCTGAGTGCCAATGTACACTACTTGTCTGTCTCATTGTAAATAAGGTAATTTAAAAAAATACGGGTTTTGCCATGTTAAAATTAATTTAACTGGATTTTTAAGTTAACATATTATTTTCTTTCGTTTTACTTCCCCACCATAACTCCATGACAGTAATTTGTTTGGATGCTGTAATTGTGCTGTTCCATTTCTAAATATGCTTAGACTTCTTGTGAATTTAAGCTTCCACTTCATTTTGGGGGGGAATCTTAGTCTGGGTATAGCTTGATCTTTAACAGCACTCTAAATTACCAACAGTGATTCTTGTACATCAATACTACAGCACTGAGAATACTCTCTAGCTGCTTTATGCCATGCAAAGAATATAAAGGAGAGAATAAACAAAGGTTAGTTACATCCGCTTCTCTCCTTCAAATTTTCTTTGCCTTCTGCCTGCACATTATGCTTTGTACTCTCCTTTCTGCATGCATGTACACACCAGAGATACCTATAGTAAGGGATATCCCTCTTCTGTCTGAATGCATTCACTGTGATAGGTACTTTTCCAGAAAGAGCTATTCTGTGATAACAGCTATTTTTGCAGGTGTTCTTCTGTCAGATGCACTTTCAGTTAGGAAGAGGCTGTAGTATACAATTTTCTCCTTGAAAGAAATTCTTAAAGAATGGTTCTTTCAAATTGGCAACCATATCATGTCATTCCTATGGGAGAGAAATCAAGCTACTCTCGGTAAAAGATGGGGCCAGATACACTGTCAAATAGTGAAGAATACAGAGTTCCACTGAGAACAAATATGAGAGATAACAGTTGTGAGAAAGGCATCATTCACTTCTGTACACCTTGCACCTTTAGCTCTACTGAGCACAACAGCAGGTAGCAGTCAAAGCTAAAGAGGGTAATTCAGAGAGGAATTCTCTGGGACAGAACATTATGCTCCAGAATTAACATAAAAAAAAGTGTAATAAAGATAAACAAAAGTGACTATTAATCTCCACATCAGCTGTGGAGTCTTGTATAATACCTACTATGCACAAGACTTCAGGGGAAAGCTACTGAAATCACTACAGCAGTTAAAAAAATCCTCCCAGGGTTTCGCAGGACCATTTTACAAGCAACTTTAAACATGGTACCCCGTGATTTTTTTATTAGTAATTAATTTTTTTTAACTTTCTAAGAAAATCCATGTATACAGAGAGTAAGTGCTACACTACATAAGTATATGGCCACCCACTCACAGAAGACAGGCTGATTCTTCAATGCAGTATTTAGCTTAACAAGCAGCTCTGTAAAAAGCAGTTTTATTGCTTGTTTTTAAGTGAAGTCTGAAGGATAAGCTTGTTAAAGGAAATCATGGACTCGATTTTGGGCTTGCCTCTTCCACTAACAAAGCCTAACCAACTCCAGATAGCAAAAGAGAAGCATCTGGCATCATTCTGCAAAGGTTTTTTTTTTTGCATTGAGCCTGTCTGGTTGAGTCTCACCGAGGTGCTCAAAGCTACACACAAAGAATACAATCCAGGACCCTGGAACATTAAAAAGGAGTGAGAAAACTGAAAAAATGACCATGCAATACAGAAAACAACTACCATGTCTGAAGTTATTCCTACTAAATTAATATTGTTCAGTAATAATCTACAGGCATCATGTGAGAAGTCATCCAGCCCAGAGTGTGCTTCACGATACCCTCTTTTTAAGGGCAGTAACAAAAAACAGGCTACAAGTGAGGTTAATTCTGGAGGTTAAAGACACTCGATCACCATCACCCTGTCTAGCGATCCCTTAGCCTCTTTCTCCCAATCACAAGGTGGACAACAAATCTTGGACATGATGATGTGAAATCACCCAGGTATCTCTGCTAAAACACCATGTTACACACCATGTACAATCCCTTACCCAGATTGCCTTCATCCTGGCAGACGGGGAAAGTGGAAAGCACTGCAAAAAGCATTTGTCAACAATAGCCTCTGCCCATAAACTTCCTTACAAGAACAGCTCCAGAGCCACAAAAACTCCTCTGCGCATGTGCTATACCAAACACGTGTAAAAGCAGCTGCACCTCCTATACATCTGATCCAGAAATTGCAAATAATTTTGAAGACTCCAAAATACCTTAAGAAAATGCTTAAGCTAACTAGAAAGTTCTGATATTAATAACTGGATGTAAAATTAAGGCAGGGAAACCTAGACCATATATGGAAAATATGAACTTTTAAATTGTCAAAGGCAGAATTGTGTAACTGGTAAATTCCTGACCACATTTGTCATTAGACTAAAGCCACAGAGGTCCATTGTACTAAGACCAATATACCTATACTGAAAGCAAGAATTGAAAAGGCTTAACACTTCACTTTCAACATAACTTCAAAAAAGAGAATCTAGCATCAGTTAGATGTACACCACTGGCTTTCTATGCTATTTTGCGGAGCATGATGATTAAACATTGGTAGACTACCAGCAATTCAACAGTGGTAATGCTGGCAGTTAAAAAAATTGAACTGTCAAAAGTAACACGATTAAGAACATACAAAACAAAACCAACAAAGTATTACTGCTCTAAGGAGAGAAATTCACTTCTCAAATAACGTTTCGGAAAAAAGTATCTAATCTGTATTAACTGCAGATGTAGACTGGGCAGAGTAGGAAATGAAACTGATCACTGATGTGCGATTACACTTGTTTCAGAAAACAAGTATTTAGTTTAGAAAAAAGGACGGAAGAGGAATATAAATGGAAGTTGTTTAGTAAGCAGTTTCCTCACTTCTACGCTAGCAGTAATTATATCACACAGCATTTCAGTAGATGTCTATTCAAGTCATAAAAGCACTCAAAACTAAAAGTTGCTTTGACTTGAGTTATTGGGAACTGATTTATTTACCATGTTATAACACAGATGGAATTGGTTACCCTACCTCCTGAATTTGCTTGACATTTCCCAGTTTCCCTTTTTTTAGCGTTATCAAACTCCACTTGTTTGGGATGAAGTATTGCATATCCCATGACTTCCCTCAGCAAAGTTGCAGTCCTAAATAATCCATAAAATTGGATTCCAATACAAATTATTGAATAGTGAGCTAGAATGTGTATTTTTCCCAGAAACAGTTAAGAGTTTCACATCTTGAACGAGGGTAGTTCCATCTGGGAGACAGTTGAACATATGTCTGGGACATGCTAAGTCTAAGTCTCTGAGGCACTGTAATAAGTATATGCTCAAGGAACACCTGAAACATCCCATACTCACTGAGCACATCTAGACTCTCAGAGGTGGCCAGGCTGCAAACAGACCATCTCACCAAGCTGGAATTAATAAAGCACAGAAGAACCTTCTCCATGTGGCAGGAAATACACAAGACATGGACATACACACAAAAAAAGAGGAGATGCAAGATAAAGTAAAGCAGGAGTAGTAAAGTAGGACACCATGAAAATCCTGTTCCAAGACTGACGGAACAAGCAGAAGAACACTGAACCAATGAGCAAGGGTTCCGTAACGGACAGACAGACTGGAAAGATGAGGCACAAAGAGTCACAGTAGGGGAAAAACAAAGAAAAGTAATGTCACCCCATCACTAAATCCATCCTGGCCAGACACTGCAATGAAAGCCCAGATTTCTGTTACACTACTCCTCTGCAATCAGTAAACACACAGAACAGAAATCTCAGTGTTTCCAAAGAGAATGCAAGTTCAAAATGCTCGTCAGTCACTCCAAGGTGTTACTTCAAGTGGCAGACATCTGTACAGTTAAAAGATCTCACTTGGGATAAAGATAACCCAAGAGAACATAATGCCCATATTTTCCATCTTCTCAATGGGAAAAAGCCCTTGGGAATTCCACTCTGAGGGACTACACACTACAGTTGCAAAGTCAAGCCTTGAAATGATTGTAACAATTAAAATTGTGCAATTACATGGTAATTTACTAATGATTAGCTATTCAGTATTTTCTCTTACCTTCATTGTCTACTGAAACACCCTACAACTTTTCTGTTGCATATCATTTAAGTTTATTCTCAAAGCTTCTTCACTGATATTTCAGTAGTGTTTATTACTATAGTATTTTGGTGCTTTGCAAATTACAATATCCTGTACAGGAAAGCAAAAGTGGAATCTCCATTGTGCTAAGAGGAAATGAATTACAGAAAAATAAAGATATTTGCAACTTTTTATTTCTAGATCAAGTCACAGTTTTTTCAGAATACCTAATATATGCATTTATATAGATCATTACACGTTTTAAACAGAGTTCCTACTGACCTCAATTGCAATAATAGTACATAATATTTATGCAAGTCAGGCTCCACGCTCAACATCAAAAAACCAAACATTTAAAAATGTCTCTAAAAATTTGAGTCTAGGAGTCTTGTAGCAGAAACAGTGACAGAATCCAGTTCTTCAAGGCAGCATTCAGCTACACTCTTCTCAGCTACACTGAGCTAGAGAGCCAGTCCTTAAATTCACACATCATTCTTGTTCAGGGACCACACTATATTTCTCTGCATCATTTCAATTTCAGTGTATGAGCTGCCAAAACTGACTGACATCACCAATGAGTGAGAAGAAAAGTGGTAAATCCTTGCTTTGGAATCCTGCTGGGAATTACTTTACAACTATACACTGATTTCTGACATCAGTATATCTCCAGCTGCTCTCATTAAATAAAAAAAAAAAATTAAGAAAAAAAAAACACCAACAAAAAAACCAAAGTATGCTCTAGTAACTTAAAAGCAAAACGTCAAATAACTGATCTGTATTGTGAAACACATTATTAAAAAACTTCAGTTGCATATATTACAGTACCATCATTTCCAGTCATATATTTGTACACTCTGACTCCAAAGGGACAGTTTTTTTGATTGGTCCTACATTAAGATTACATATGACATTCTTACTTAAGGAACAAATTTTTCAAGATATTTCTAAAAAACAGAAAAATACAGTACTTTGAAATATGGCATTACTACTTTCTACTATGTAAAAACAGAGAAGCCATTAAAAAATTACTTCATTCAATACTAACATAACGAAAAGCCCACAGGCCTGAAAACTATTTACATTAAGGAAATTTACAAGAATGTAACAGTTCTAAAATCAGTTGCCCTAAAGAGATGTCAGAATGATGAGCTCTTTAAAGTGGAAAATGCAGTAATTGCCTGTTGGTGTGACCTAAATCCAAAAGAAAAGAAATTAACTACACTGTACATAAAGGCAGTATCTTCTAGGGAATTTTTTTGGTGGAAATGGAGGTTAGGTGATTAGAAATATTTTCTGTAATGAAAAAATTTACCAAGGCATCAGGATTCTGAATACAAAAATTCAGAAATGCCGATTCGTTCCTAAAAGTACTTAATACCAACTTCTCAAATCCTTACTGCATCTCATATTCCCATAAATCTGATAGAACACTGAACATGTGTAAAAGCTTAAATATCCAGGGCTCAGTCCTCCTAGACTTGCACAATATTGTCTACTAGGCACATATCACTTAACAACCTAAAGCTCATACATATGGATGCAACATAATCAACAGAGTGTAAACAACTTCAGAATTCCTTTAATTCAGTATTTAAATAGTCCTTTAACTTTTAAATTCCAAATTTATTTTGTTTTTTTAAACATCTGTATGTGCATTTGTGAATCAAATAAATATACATTGCAGAGCTGTGGAATCACCATACTTACGGTATTTTTCTGAGTGCAGGAGTAGAATTTATGGTCATTTTCAATGTAGAAAGAGTGTTTCTTCCTTCTGTCACGTTTATTTCCCTTTGTAAGCAAGCTACACAATGAAATTCTGAATTCAAACAAATACTAAATAGTGATTTGCAACACGCTGCACATAGAGAGACCTCTATGGTTACCGAAGGAAGGAAAAGAGCAATAGCCCTGACTGTAATGGAGAAATACATATTATGCTTTGAAGGCTGAATCCACAGTGAAGAATAGGAAAATCTGTTTCCTATTAGCAACAATCCAGAATTTGTATAGTAGGGCTGATTGTGTATCTACACACATATTATTTACATATATATATATATATATAAAAAAAACTTTGAAATTATCAATTTTATTTTTATATGTGTGTGTGTGTAAAAAAAGTCGCTTTATTTCAGCACTTCTTCCATCCAAATCTAAATGGACTAGGTACAACCAAATTTAAGGCTAATGTTATACCAGCTTCATTTTAAACCAGCACAGATGTTCTGTTTCAAATATCCTGCAACTATCCATTTAACTTTTCTTACACATAGGAAATGTTTCTTTTTTCTTTCAACTTAAGAGGTTACATGTATAATAACTTTCTATTCCCCAACTTCTCCAAACCCTCACAACTTTCTCCTTTCACATTGAAAATCTTTGAATGAAGTATAAAATGCCAAACTCTGCTGCTGTTTCAAAGTGTTTTCACTAGATTTTAAATTTTATTAAACAGAACATTAATTTCTAGAAGTGATAGATACAGGTTCTGAAATGTTAAAACAAAGGTATATGAGATACATGAACACAAAACAGTAAATAGAAAAACATTTTGTAAGTAGAACTTGGGTATTTCTCATAGGCTTGTTTCAATTCAGTGTCGCTTTTTTAAGGGAAAACCCACCCAACTTCCTCAAAATGAAATTGAGATTGAAATACTCTCAAAGCTAGACACTGACACTGCCCGCCATGTGCACATGATATCCTAAAAGTCAAAGAGGATTATCGATTACACAGGAATCCTCTGCATTTAGACACAGTTGAGTCAGGAAGCTTTATTCATTATTTTTAATTAATTAATGATTGTCTTTTAATCAAATAATATATTGCTCTGGATTATGTGTCCACCTCTGTTACTCCATTTCCAATTCCCCTTTTCCCTTAAATCCTGCCTCCACTACCGTTCCAGAATAGGGAGATTTTCTTTGGGAATTAAAAACCATTTCCTTTTAGGGCAAATTGTCTTTACAAAAGACAGTGCCCTTACTCAAAAGAAAGGATCAAAAATCCCCAAAACAAGATTAAAAAAGTAAATTAAACAAGCCCCCAAAAATCTTAACACGAAATTGGTAAGACATCATCAGTTTTACTCTCTTAAGTCATTGCAGCCTGCTTCTACCAGATCAACCAAGGGAAACATGTCTAAGCTTGGGAAAAAAAACCAAGGAGCATTAGGGCGTATCTTAAAACTGGCACTGGCGAAATGATCATTAAGTGTTTTTAAGTTCATTAATATGAAGGAGCTTGCCAGATGTTAAAAAATAAATCTTTAAATGGAGATGGGGAATAGTTTTGCAAGATACATTCACATGAAAACATAGATCAGCATCCCCAGTGCAGAAATAACAAAGTGAAATTATTTGACAAGCTGTCATAGTGCTTCCCTTACATCTTACACATCCTGCATCTCTTTGCTTATTTCCCTGAGCATATGCCACATAACATCCAACGTGCAGTTTATTCAAAACATGATCATGCCCCTTCTTTCCCTTCCCTCCAATATACTTGAATTTATTCATTTTATTTTGCCATCTTGTTTACTTTCAGTTTCTGTGGATGTTCACTGCAGATACAGGAATCTGCATACAGAGAAAAGACTGCAGAACAAAAACACTCTGAGGCAAGGACTTCCTTCTAGTATAAAATGCATACACCTTTCTGCACAGCTATCTGAATGGACACCTTAAGTTTGTCTATTGTAAAAAAACAATAAAAACCTGAACAGATTATCTTCCTGCTTAAGGTTTTCACTCATTGAGTGGAACTAACCTTGAGAAACAGGCAAGTTCTTAAGTCCACAACAAACTATTATCCAGACTGATTCAGAACAAAATGGCTTTAGAACATTATTATTTCAATACTAAATCCAGTGAATATTTCAAAAATTATCTCTACACCGAAGAAATAAAAAGCAATAGATATAGCTAAGGTAGTCAGCACAGAAGCTACTTGTATGCTTCTGCCAAAACTTGTTTGATAATCATGAGTTTTCTGTTGAGAAAAAATTAATTGCAATTGAAGTATTGTATGGATGTTTTGTTTAATCAGTCGTTTCTCATCCACAGCATAAGAATTTCCAGTTATCCAACCTAGTCACTGGACTGCAAGTGGCTCCAAGTCCCAACAGTTCATCAATACCATTCTGTCTCCCATATGATATTAAATGAGCAACCATAAAACAAAAATGAGATAATTCTGAACCGAGGAGATGAGGAAGTATATTTACCTGAAGCATCTCCAACTTTAAAATCACTGTCATCAGAGCTATCATAATCTAAAGCTTCCAGCAGCGAAGCTGCCAAAGGCTTCACTTGTCTCCTCTTCGAACTGCGGTCCACTGCAGGAAAAAAAATATAGTATTGTTACTAGCCGGCATAATGAGAATTCAGCATCGTTAAAGATATTTAAATTAGAAGGAAAGGCAGAATGGCCGCGACAGGCAGGGGCTAGGGCAGGCTCCGCCACACCGCCCGCAGAACCGCCAGCCGCTGCAGACGGCACCGGGGTCCCGCAGACATTCGCACCCACAGGTGAGGGAGGGGAGCGGCGGCACGCACAGCGGGAAGGGTTTACCCACAGCTAACCAGCCAGGAGCTGCCCGGCGGACCCGTGGTGCTCCCTTCAGGCGCCGGGAAATAAGGCGGCACCGTACCGGCGGCGGCTCGCGGGCTGCCCGCAGCCCCGGGCACCGGCAGGAACCCCGGGGGGAGGGGGGCTGGGCGGACCCTGGGGTCGCCTGAGGCCCCCGGAGCCACCAGCACCTCCAGACGCAGCGCCTTGGCGTGATCCATCAGCGGCAGCGACGAGAGGCACGGGGAAAGGGCAGCCGTGGCCGCGAGGCGCCTGAGGGACGGCGATACGCCCAGCCGCCCGTGGGGGCGGGGGAAGGGGGGGGCGGAGGCGCTCCGCGGGCACCCCGGCATCCCCCCGGGACAGGGGCGGGAAGAGCCGCTGAGGATCACTTACTAAAGCCTGCGCAGGTGAGCGGCGGGCGGGCAGGGGCCCTCGGGTGCAGCGCCGCGGAGCCGCCAAGCCCCGGGCCCCTTCCCCAGACAATGGGCACGGCGGCGACCCGGATGCAGACCCGCGCCCGCCCGCCCGCGGCGGCCGGTCCCGCTGCTGCGCCTGCGCACCTGGCCGCCGCCGGCCCCGCGGCGCATGCGCGGTGCGAGGGCGCCTGCGCGGCGCGAGGTGAAGACGAGGAGGGGGCAGCGCCCGTCCTCCGCCCCGCGCGCCCCGCTTCTGCCGGGGCCGCGGCGGGGGGCGAGGGCACGGAGCGTCCCGGCCAGCGCTGGGACCTCCCGTGGGGAGAGATACGGGTAGTCCCAGGACTCGGGAGCACTTAACACAAAGTCCCAGTGCAGACCCATTCATTCTTAGGGGCGTGCCTGTTCAGGATCTCATTTATTGGGAAAAACTGCTCAAAGACCAGTCTGGCACTTCCTCTGTTCCCCCGTGTGGAAACGAAGCACTATAAAACTGCTTTTATTTAGCCCCTATTCTAAGAATTGAGTTCCTTGTGGACTTCATTGTCCACAATAAGCGTAGTCAAGCTTATTCTTGCACTCTTGAAAAATAGCAAGCCATTGCATTCAGGGAAAAAAAAAAAAAGGAAAAAAACCCCAAAACCAAGGATTTTTGTTTGACCACATCACACGAGTCCAGAAGCCAAGCACAAAACCTAATGGTGAGGGATGGACGGCAAAGGAGAGCAATGCAGGGCCATCGCCTTTTGCAAAAGAGTCCCAACGCCTTCTCAGTCGCAAGAGCCACCCTCAGCCCCTGCGCACACCCAGTATTGCCAGTCCCACATGTAAAAGCTGCACAAAACCTTTATGAAGTGTTTAAAAAAACAGAGGGAATAATGTGGTTTTTGGCTTTTTCCCAAAACTTGCTTTTGGACTTAGAAGTAGGGGGACATCTTAAAGAATCGGTTGCTCTGACATACTGGTATGACTTCAAGAGCTTGAGGATCCAGAATAGTGATAAATATGAAAGCTTGCAACAGAATTTTAAGAGCATTATCGGAAGATGTGTCTTTAACGATGGATAACTGCAAGTAGGGTCAAACTAGTTCTACGATGAAGATTGGAGGGAAAGTAAAGTTTGGCAAGCATACGGCCCATGACAAGAGCCTGCGCTACATTTAGCACAGCCCTGCGTATGTCACCCATGCAAGCCTTCCCAGAGCCGAAACGCCTCTTGGTATTGCAAAGTCAGGTAATGTGTTATGGGTGTATTAGTCTTCTTTTTTTAAATAGAGCATAAAGATGTCTGGTCAGTATATGATGTAATTATGTATCTGAAATACTTCCAATAAGAATTTTCTGTGTTTAAGATTTTGAGTATTTTGGAAGGGCAGAAAATTCCAAAGAAAAATGTGAATTCTATGTTCATTCTGTGCTTGAATTTCTTAGGTTTTTTATAGCACATTATCACACCAATAGTTCTGTTCACATAGGCACCTCCTGTTTCCTCCACCAATTCTTCGGCTACATAGGTACCCTGACTGCACAATTAGCTCCTTTCCTGAATCCAGTTTTGCCAGCCTACCCAAACATGCTGTCGGCCCATGCAGTCTAGTCTTTCCTTCAAAACTCTAATCAGCTTCCCTGTTCCAGTAGGAGTTGCATATGTCTTAGCTTTTCACTCCTTAAGGGGTTTTTTCCCTTTAACTGGCATCCACACCCTGCTTTCTCTTCACACACAATTGCAGTCTTAATAGGACAAGTAGCATGGCTCAGATCCCTTCGTTTAGACTCTGCAGATCCATACTGACATGTGAAGCAACAAGTTCTGCAGAATCCCTTGCTTGCCAAGGGACAAGCCCCTGATCCTGTCCCATACACGGTGATTGGCAGGACAACTCAAATCACATGTAAGGAGAAGGAAAAGTAAACAGAACTGATCCCAAATTTGGCTTTATGTAGAAAAACAGACTGAGGGACGCAGACAGCTTTGAAGAATGAGGGCTTTCAGCACGTAACACAGGCAAGGGGAGGGGCGTGCCCTGTAGGGCAGCGGAGGAATTTACGATACCTTTAAACATGAAAGTCAAGGCAGGTGTATGGACTGTCTGGCTTTCAGTTCAGCTCTCTGGGGCAGCCTGCAATGCTAGGATTATTCCAGTTTCTACCTACACAGTTCTGGCAAGAATAGGTGATCAAGCAGAGGTTAACTAGTGGCTGCCTGCCCCCGCCTCTCATCAGCACCTCACATTGCCCAAATGCTCTTTCCTCCTTCCCTGTTTGTACTCTGTCCCATGACTCGAGCCCTCTCAGCCCTTCTGTCTTATTCTTTCTTGTCCCAAATCTTTCTTTTTATTCTTCCTCTCCTTTTTTCCCCTTCCAAAGGAATATTCACACTTACTTTTATTTCTGAAAATAGCATGCACATGTTCTTTGTTATCTTCTGTAATCAGCTTGCATACTTCGCCCTCATTCCTGAACAGAAAAAAACCACGTCAATAAAATGAAAAGAACTGTGAAGTACCTAAAATTTATTCACTGTTTCCCTAAACTTCTGGGCTCTACAAACATTGAGCTTACCAACAAATCCTCCAAATTTAGTAATTAGAAGTAAATAAACCACAGTGTAGAAATTAATGAGAACTACCAGTTTATCGTTTGATCATCATTCTTTGGAAGTTTCTGGCTATTAAAACATCTATTAAAAGATAAGTTCCCTTCGTAGATGCTAACCTCCTTTAGTAGAGTCAGACCATTTCAAAT
This sequence comes from Calonectris borealis, assembly GCF_964195595.1. Lineage (NCBI taxonomy): Eukaryota > Metazoa > Chordata > Aves > Procellariiformes > Procellariidae > Calonectris > Calonectris borealis. The sequence goes on from NC_134313.1 coordinate 141,001,796, forward strand.
AAGGGGAAAAGAAGGGAGAATTTATGCTCCAAATGAAAGAAGCCTTCAGAGAGAATGTCTGATCCCCTTATTTCTGCAAGGCCTTTACCAATCTCAGCAGATAATCAAGGATGTTGAAATGTTCAGTTGCCTTTTTGGTTGAAGAAATGAGGTGTTAATGGCACACTGCTGGGAGCTGGGCACTGTACTGGCATTGCTATATGCATTAAATAGATTGTAAGTGTTGTCAGTTATCAGTACTACCCTCATACATGTACAAAAAATTATCTTAAAATGTCACTTTTAGAGCAAAATTATGAAGAGCTGGAATAGTACATCTAGTATGAAAATGTCATGGCAGCTCCATCACTAACATAATACTTAAAAAATGCCTAGAAATATTTCAGTATATCAGGTCATGTCAAGCACATCAGGTCTTTCAATTATCTCAGCATTCCAGTGGTTGTCTTCAGGTTGAGCCTTGAGTGCACAGCCTGATGCAAGAGTAGGTGTCTGAATCTCCATTTCAGTGCTGCTCGTCAACTGATGGAGAAAGAGGGAAAATAATATCTTCTGACCGTACTTTTGCCCTAAGAAAAAAAGTATCTTTGTTGTGGTTCTGTAAAGACCATTTTAGAAGGAGTTACACAATAGGCAGTCAGCAGAGAATGCAGTCACACTCACATAAATTACCTTAAAAATATCATTCTTAGTTTAATGAAAGTGTCGAGTTTTCAAAGAAAGAAATACAATAATACAACATTTTCTCACGTAGGGAATAAACTCAAGAGTAACTATGTCTTTAACTCATCCATCAACTGTGAATGGAGCAATGATAGTATGAAATCCTGTATCTTTTTTTTTTCCTCTCAGTGAGCAGACAGGAGTTAAAGCCATGACCTACCTGTCTGAATCCAAACAGCAAACTCTTTTTTCGTTCATCAAAACATCACCATCTGTAGTAGGGAGACTGACCTCTTCAAATATCTTTCCAAAGAGAATTGTTCCAGCTTTCACTCTTTAACTGTGCCATTCCAGCAAGCACCTCTCCCAGTAATCTCTGCTCTTTTGTCTAGTATTATATGGTAAAATACAAAGAGGAAAAGACTGAATCAGATGTCCTTGCTGTTTTAAATTACAAAGGGAGGAAATTCAGTATCAATAGTTTCTGAACAATAAGACTTTGAAATAATAAACTGCAGACTGTCACAAGGTCTACTGCAGTCAAATGCTGCCAGGGAATGTTCCCATCAAATATTAAGATATTTCTTGCACTCCTTAGGCCACGCTCAGTCTCAGTCCATTAATTACGGGGTTTTTTTGATTACATGGTAGACACGTTGTAAAAGAGACCAGGAAAAGTAAAAAACAACAGTATATATCTTCAATAGAAGACCTTTCTGAATTAAAGAAATAATATATATATATTAAGATTGCAAAGGTTAAGAAATATTAGAATTAGGGCTACCTATATCTTCAGTTCTGTGTGAATTGTCATGCTAAGTAATGTGTGTCTTTTTTTAGGATTAGGTAGAGATGGGCCCTACTCCCTCTTTTACTTGCTGATACAGGATGCAGTTGTTAAACCCGCATCACGAAAGGTGGATCTATGTACTTCTGTTGCAGTCAGGTCCCACATAAGGTACCTGTGCTCATATAGATACTCACAGGCGGCGGACTCCTGCTTTCCATACCTCTCTGCAACCCCTTAATCACACAGCTATTTTAACTTAAGCAAAAAATGTCATTTTGTAGATTTTTGTCAGCTCAAGCTTGACAGAGCTAAAAGAGAGATCTTCTCACCTTTACCCTGGCTCTATATGCCTACCTCCTTTTCAGCCACTATGAGACCACCCCCTGTCACTCATGCCCATACAAAGGACGTCATCCTCAACTCAGACCTCACTGCAGGTCCTGCCACTGAAGTTATGTCTGAAAGATTCAGTGCAAAACATACCTCACATGCAGCTTTCCTATCTGCCCACTCAGCTAAAATTCTTGTCTAGGCTCATCTCCCTTCTCATTTACATTAACATTCCTTTCTCTGCTTTTTAAAAATGCAGTTCTGATGTTGCCATATCTATTGTAATGATTCTTCTCAGCTTCTACCATGTTCCTTTTCCATTTTTATCCCTCCAGTGAATTCTCCTCTGCTGCATCAGTCATAAATTTCTTGGGTTTGATTTTAGGACACTTCAGAGATAACTCTTTCTTTCACCTGCCATTTCTTTACAGCAGATGCCATTTGCCATTCAGATTTGTTTAACACAATGTTTTGGCCTCCTGTTCTCTGTTAAATTTTTAGACAAGTTTGTGCTTATTTTCCCAGGCATCCTTCATACTTAAAATGTGTTGCATGTAAATACTTGCAAACTCAGTTCATTTTTCCTCTCAAAATACCATTCTACTGCCATGCTCCCAAGAAACGTTGTAAGATCCAACAGTTACTGTCTCTCACGTTGTCTCACAGTTTACTTGTGCTTCCCTGCTATAGCTGTCTGCTTCTGTTTCCTGTTCTGTGCTTGTATTTCCAGTCCATTTGGGGCAGACCTAGTATTTCCATTTTTGTATTGTTTTTCTGGATATGATTTATTTCAGGTGTAGCAAAATTTTGAGTCATGATTAAAGCTCCTAGACATAAAAGCTACAGAAGTAATATTAATAGTTTTTATCATGTGACTTTCAGATAGCGAGCTCATCAAGTAAGCCATGTTCTTTTTGTTTGTAAAGTACATATAATTTGGGCCACTGGATAAAGAAATAAGAATAGTTAATAATAATAAAGAATTATGAAAGTATTAGACTCTAGAGGTGTTGTACTGGTTCAGATTAAGGGTCTGTCTAGCCTAAATGGACAGTCAGAGAAAAGCAGGAACAGAGCAGGTATACATGATACTATCTACTGATTTCCCAACTTCCAATTATTTTCAGCTTTGGGAATGTCTTGATCCTGATGTGGTTTGTCCATTTAGTGGCCTGTAATAAGTCTTTCTTCTAAGAATCTTTCTTCTAAGAACTTGTCCATTCTTCCTTGTAACCATGTAGAGTTATTTATTATCGCAACATTATTTGGCACAGAATTCCACAAATCTATTGCCTTGTGTATGAAAACAACCTTGTTTTGTTTGTTTTGAACCTGGCTCCTGTCATCTTCTGCTATACCTCCCAAGTCATCTCTTTCCCAGGCTGAAGAATCCCAGCCGACATAGTCACTTGTGATAGTGTGACTGAGATAGACTTCCATTTCTCCAATGATGCTTGTTTTCCTTCCATTAATCTTTTCCAATCTTTATATGCAGCCTTTCTGTAGTGAGAAAACAGCACTGAAATGCAGGCAAATAGTACATTTATTCAGTTGAATAATAATGCTTTCTGTTTTGTTCTCTATTCTTTTCCTAGTAATTTTTGAGAGTTTTTTTTCTTGGGACATGGAGCGAGCATTGACTGAACTGAAGTGACACTTCCATAAAACTATTATAATCCCAAAGTCTTGTTCCTAAGTGGAAACAGTCAACCCAGAGTCCATCATTTTATTTGTGAAGCTAGGATTGCTTTTCCTTGGAAGCATTGATTTCTTTACATTTATCTATGCTGCATTCCACTTTCTTTGCATTTCTCTAGATTGAATTTCATCTGCTATTTTATTTACTGCCCAGTTGAATAAGAGGTTAGACCATTAGTAGTTGAACTGTTTCACACCTGAGTTCTTTCAGAGTTTTTGTGATAGTGGTGGTTTCCTAGTATTTTATCAGAGCATTTTATCTTTTTTTCTTAATATTTTATCTGTAGCTGCCTCCACAGTAACTTCAAATTCAGACGGGTTGTCTGCTGAGCCCTCTTCTCCCACTCTAGCATAGGAGTATCTTCATTTCTTTTCCACAGAAAATACTGATGGAAAGAATTCATCTCCCTAAGTACCTGTTTCATACAAATCATCTGCTGGCCCAATGGACGCTGGTAATTTTTTTGCTGTGCTTGAAATATGACTTAATACTAATTTTGATTCTTTTATCTTGTTGATTCTCAAATTCTTTTCCCATTCTGCTTAATTGATCATATTTTTACATTTAATCTATTAGAGCTTATGATACTTTTTATTTTCTTGTTTTAAATACAATTTGAAGGATTCTTTCCTATTTATAGTAGTCTCCTTGACTTTGCTGGAAAGTGATTTCAGCTTCCTTTTATATTTTCTCTGCCATTTCCATAGGTGATAAGCACCAATGCTGTGATTCCAGTATAGTGTTCTCCAGTAGCTTACATGCCTATGAGAATTTAATTCCTTGGACTATCCCTTTCAGATATCTTGTTAAGAAGCGTCCTCATTTTCTATATGTGCCGTTTGAAGTAGAGCACAGAAAGTGTGCATTTTTTGAGATTTGCTGCCTTTGTAGGAATGCTGAAAAAATACATGGTCACTGTTAGAGAAGAGCAATTCAGCACTAAGATTTTTATTAGATCATGCTAGTTATTCAGTACAAAGTCAAGGTTTGTATTTTTAGATGTGGGCTCACTAACTACTTATTCCATGAAAGAGTCATTCATAACGTTTAACATTTTAATCTCTGCTTATATCTCAGTATCACGTTCATCCAGTCTGAAGGGAGGTAACTGAAGTCCCTCAGTACAACTGGTACCTTCCTGATTTTTATCAAATATTGCAGTCTGTGTTGCCATCCTGTCTGGGTGGTTTTCAAGACAGACCCAGTACTACCTCTGTCTAATTCAGGCCTGGAATTTCAATCCATACAAATTCAGTGAGGTGGTTAATTTGTTGATTTTATTTGATTCTGATTTCTTGAATACATACTACATCTTTGCCCTGGGCACAGTTTATTCTATCATCTCATGTATATTTTCCATCTTGATATTACAGTGTGCTATTAATTGTCTTCTTCCCACCAAGTTTCCAATGTCTGCTGTGTCATTTTTTTCAGTAAGGCACGACATTCCTGTTCCTCCATCTTATAATCATAGAATCATAGAATCATTAAGGTTGGAAAAGACCTCTAAGATCATTGAGTCCAACCGTCAACCCAACACCACCATGCCCACTAAACCATGTCCCTAAGTGCCTCATCTACACGTCTTTTAAATACTTCCAGGGATGGTGACTCAACCACTTCCCTGGGCAGCCTGTTCCAAGGCCTGACCACTCTTTCAGCAAAGAAATTTTTCCTAATGTCCGATCTAAACCTCCCTTGGCGCAACTTGAGGCCATTTCCTCTCATCCCATCGCCAGTTACTTGGGAGAAGAGACCAACACCCACCTCGCTACAACCTCCTTTCAGGTAGTTGTAGAGCGCGATGAGGTCTCCCCTCAGCCTCCTCTTCTCCAGGCTAAACAACCCCAGTTCCCTCAGCCGCTCCTCATAAGGCTTGTGCTCCAGGCCCTTCACCAGCTTCGTTGCCCTTCTCTGGACACGCTCCAGCACCTCCATGTCCTTCTTGTAGTGAGGGGCCCAAAACTGAACACAGTATTCGAGGTGCGGCCTCACCAGTGCCGAGTACAGGGGCACGATCACCTCCCTGCTCCTGCTGGCCACACTATTTCTGATACAGGCCAGGATGCCATTGGCCTTCTTGGCCACCTGGGCACACTGCCGGCTCATGTTCAGCCGGCTGTCAACCAGCACCCCCAGGTCCTTTTCCTCCGGGCAGCTTTCCAGCCACTCTTCCCCAAGCCTGTAACGTTGCCTGGGGTTGTTGTGGCCGAAGTGCAGGACCCTACGAGCCTACGAGCCTCCCGGGGTCACAAACCCTGCCATCTATATGTGCAATGGCAGATTCTTCCACCAATACAGCCTTTCTCTTCCTCACTCTTGGAGAAAGAAATTATATGCAATACAAGTAAAGAATGACATTCCATTCTTCTTTAATAATCAAGGCTCACTCCCTCTTAACAAGATATGAAAAATGTGAACATAAGCCAGTGATTCCCACTGATTTCAGTGGGCTCCAGCTCAGGCTTTTAATGACGCTGACTGATACACTTTTTCCAGAAGCAGCCTTTCATCCATCAAACCATTCTGTTGTTCTGAAAAAATCTGGGATATAAAGAACATCTGCTACAATGAACATAAAAAGCACAGACCTGCTGTTACTAATGGGAAGTATTCTAAGGGCTTGGATTTAAAAAAAAAAAGTTAATTAATTTTACAAGAATAATTACTTTGAATGTGAGTGTCAATGACCCTTCTCACATAAAGCTTTTCCAATAGAATCTTGTTTTGGTCTCACTGAGGACAAAAGATGCTTTAGCTATACTGACAAAAATCTTTGTGAATTGCTATAAAATAAATTCTACTGAAGGGGTTTCTATAGTTTCCTTTTAAATTCTATTTAGTTATTATCTGTAAACAAAAGAAGCTGAGCTGGCCTGGTTTGGATTTGTATGAAAAATTATAATGAAATAATAAAAACAGTAAGCAATAAAGAAAGGAAATAACTGCTTTTAATGTCCTCTGTTAAATGTAATTGTGACATTTAGGAATCAATTTGCTTCTTTTTCTAATATTCATTATTTCACTGATTAGCACAATGTGTAGCAAAGACACAGAAGACATCCTTTTATAGAATGTAATCTGCTTTTAATCTGGTTTTGCCAAATTATGTAGGTTTTTCTTGAAAAAATTCTATTTTAAGAATTTGAGCTGATTTAAGATGCAGTTTGTTGCAAAAGAAAAGGCATTCAGTTATGTTAGAGTTCCACTTATCAAGACATATATACACAGTTTTCTTTGTTTTTTAAAAACAAACAATCGCTGAGACATGTCTTTGTTAAGGTACCCTGCTGGCGGCATATGGCAAAAATACTGGCACCTTGCCTGGAAAGTGCAGCAAGAACTGATGGATCTGATCTCATTCTGTGGCTGGGGAGAAAATAGACTACAGTGAAGGCCAATCTTATGGCCTGTGACTATCAATTACCTGGCAAGCAGCACAAGTTCCTGAAAACAGATGCGGGAAGGTGAACTGGTTTTGCAAGTCAGGGAAAGATTTTACCTTCCTAAGTGATGGTAGAGCCCCCAGAACAGTCCCTGTTAGAGCTGGACCTTCAGAATTCTCTGTGTAATTGCGTTTTATATGCTACTGTGAAATAAATATTTCAATATATAAATCTTTAAGAAATAATAGTGCTAGTTTAATATTTTAAAGGTCAGTCTCAATTTCAAGTATTTCTTGAGAACGGGGATGAAATCCTGCAGCTGCGGGAGTTCCGAAAAAGCAGCAGATTTTCCTCCACAGTGTCATACTGCTGAGCTAGACATTTAAAGGGATGGCCTGTTCCATGTGAATAAGAGGAACACAGCCTTTTTTTTTTTTGTTAAATTCTACATTATTTGAAACCTAGCTTGGCATTAGGTAAGTAGTCACTTTTGAAGGATATAGTGGTAGTGCGTGGAGAGGGAATCTGCTGTCATTGTGATGGTTCATAAACCAGAGATCCTCAAGATTTGAACATCTCTAGTCCCAACCATGGGCAGGACTTCTAGCTAGAAGATTCCGCTTCATCTTCCATGAAGATATTCGGTATGCTGAATATCGTCCTATAGCAATGATCATTTTTATGCTTATACAGATTAAGTATGCATATTACACTGTGACAATTATAGGGGGAAATAGCAGAAACCCTGTATTTAAATTATTTAACAGAAAATACCCTAATTTTAGAAAATAATGGAGGAGCTTTGAGAAGCTCTTGTTTGTTAGTCTCTGAAATTTAGCAGGAACAACATTCTGATGTTGAAGATGTACCTTTCTTTGTCCTCTTAAATGTTTCATAAGTTTTATCTTAATTGTAAAAGGATTGCTATACTCTCCCCCTTTCTCATTCCCCTCCTCTTCTCACTCTCAGATGGGGAGAAGCGGAGGAATGAAAGACCTGGATTAAACTCTCTCTCTTCAATACTTGTAGTGGAAAGGGAAAGAAAACACAAACAAAAAACATGAGACCATTGGGATTTTTCTCATCGACTACAGAATGGAATCAATTTCCAGATTGCTTTAAATATTTGTCAAACTCAGGAAATGCTGTAAAAATTAAAATATAAAACTTTTTTTTTCAATTGCACCGACATGATTATAACTATTTTTTTTTTTAAAATCAGAATGTCCAACCATAATGATATCTCCCTAGTCACAATGATGGTAGGGTGCAGTTTCACATGAAATCTGCCATCTTCCATTCTCAATACCTGTATGAAACTTTGCAATTATCCAACCATACAGTGATCCAGATTCCGATCTGACAGAAAGCAACCCTGCCAAGAAGCCCTGTGGCTCCAAGACCAATTGATCCAATGCAGACCAGGGGCAGGGACACAGGGACGGGAACATGTGGGGAGGGGGGAAGGCAAGTCCATGTGACATCAGGTGTGAGACACGCAGCCTCTGGTGGCTACATGATCAGGTCAGTCAGGCCTGTAGTGAGAAGGTCTCATCGCTCCTCTCCCATTTGCCTCTCCAGGATGCTTTTTGCAATCACATCCTTTATGCTGGCATTAGCAATGAGCTGGAATTGATCCAGATAAAAACTTTTTGTTTTGTCTCTTTTGCACAGCCTTATGTGAACTGGTGCTGGCACGTGAGTAGCCAAAGGCAAAGGATGGGTAAAACTGTCTCTCTGCATAGCACTTTGGACTTACTGTGAATTAAAATGACTGTGTAACCATGGCCTTAGTGATTCACTACATCCTTTACTGTTCCGTGTAATAAAACCATACCTGTCTGTGTTCTCACTACTATTTATTTGTATTCTGTGACTCAAGGTGGCTCTAAAGAAAAAAGATTAATGGAATCCACAGTTCACAGTCTCTTCTGTTGCCCCTCAAATGACTCTTCTCTCTCTTCCAGATTCCGCGGTCATGAAACAGTATACCAGCAAGTTGATTTAAAAGAACTATGACCTTGAAAATCATGCTTCCTCCCCTCCCAGATCAAACGGGGGAGCAGAGAGGGAGAGACAGGGAGCAAAAATTCCCACTGTCCTGATTTGTTTCTTTAGAAGATGCAGTGTGGATTACTTCTTTTAAAACTCATTGCACTGAAATTTTCTGATTTTAAATCACATGAATCATTTCAGTTTGGCGAAGTTTTAATCAAAGCTCATTTTAGCCTACAAACAAATATACTGAATCCAAGTTTGATATGACAGATTGTTCTTTTAAAGACTTACTTATTTTACTTACAAAAAAAAATTATTTTTTTTGTCATCTCTAGACTGGCCTCCTTACAAGAGGTTGGTTTTTTTTTAAATTAGCAATGATTCTGCTGTGGAGAGGTTGTGTAAAATGTATCTTCTATGAGACATATTTTTGTCATGGGTATTGCTTTTCAGAGCTCCAGCATTTTAAATTATGCTTGCAGAAGATACCAATTTTAAAATTTATTCATTTCACCCACATCTGTTCTGCATTCCATGGAGAAAAGACAAGAGTATTGGGTGCCTGAACACTTTAGGAGTACTACACGTGTTTGTTAAGACAGCTCTTTCACACAAGTGTTAGTGTTCTGCTTCTGTCTTCGTAAATAGGGATAGCAGCCTGAAGGAGGTGTTTCTTAAGGGCAAGTCCCAAAGAGGAAAAACAGATGGGCAGAGACAGCATCAATGGAGTAACATCTCAAAGTATACAAGCTTATAAGTTAGTCAGACAAATAGGTTAGTGAAAGACAGGAGTCAGCTTTTTTGGACCAAGGATGTTCTGAAGCAAGCAAGTAAACAGAACATTCTGTTGTCTTTAATCTGATTTCTTGTGCAATGTAAGATGAAAACAGCATTTCACAGGAAAAAATGAGAGTACTTTATGAAACTCCTTTTTAATTAAATTTGCTAACTCTTATGTTCTGCCTGTTCTCAAAGAAAATTTTTGATGTCTTAGTACATGTAAGAAAAAATACCAAGATATGCTGTAGCTTTCCCCTTCACATCCTTTTCACTTCAGTCTAGACTCTGCTGTTCAAATAAAATAAGAAATTCCTGCTCAGACGTCTTATTACAGGTATATATTTCATGCAATCACACAATGTGAATCTTACAGATATACTGTATATATCCTTCAAAGGAAGAGGATGGGCTCAGACACACATCAAAACATGTTACTATCCTTCTCTCATAAATATAATAATACAATTCCCTACATTTAAATGAAACTGTATTTAAAGAAAGGATATTATGGGAGTACTACTTCTGGCTAAGTGGTACATCACACAATTTTTAACAGAGCAGAAGTTCCAAAAAAACCACAAGCAAAGCTCAAGAGTAGCCAAAGCAATTACTTTCATGCACCTTTTGATATAGCTTTTGTGATTTGTTAAAGAGAGATCATGGGATACTTTGTATTCTTAGAAGCAGAATCCTGAGTTTTGTACTGATCTAGATAAATGCATATAAAGACAAAAAATGTCATTTCTCAAAATTTGTGGCAGATGAGTTAGAGTACAATGCCGCACTGCAGTCTGCTCCAGGCTGAAACATGGTCTATCTCCTTTCTCCCAAGAAGAGTGAGTACAGTGTATTTTAGTGGCTAAAACCCAGAAAGGAGGCAAGCTGGGAGTGGATTTCACATTCTGCTATGCTAGAAATTATCTGCATAAAGTACTAATGATTCAAGTGAATGTGATAATTGGAGATATTGTAAGTGTAAAAGGGCGAGGTCTAGGAGATCCACTACTTGCTTCTTTACAAGAACCTGGCACGATGCCCTTCCATGCAGATTTTGTTTATGTCTAAATTGTACTTCAGGTGGCAAAGCCAGGAAAAGGTTTAAACCACTGCCAAGATATCAATAGTGTATCCTCAGTTATAAATGTCACTGTCTGCAAAATCAGGCTGCTTACAACACTGATCAGGCCTTGCAGTGTCTGGCATCACAGCCCTTGTAGGAGGAACCCCAAGACTAACGTTTTTGCGCAGTGAGAATACCAAGAAACAGATATTATTAGATGTTCTGCACAAGCTGTCCAGGTCTTACCAAGTTCATACCAGGATACTGCAGGTATCTTGGTTCTGCTCTGAAAGGTAATGAAAGCATGAGGTTTATCCAGTGACACCTTCTGAAACGCAACTGAAGTCTATCCCTGTGCATCAGCTTGTATCTCCAGTGATTTTGGCAAGGCCCAAGGATGACATCCTGAAAGAGTCATTTATTCTACCTCTACTTTAGATTGCCTCTGGGAGCTGCTTGTATCTTTCTCCTGATTTCAGAAGGTAGACTTGCTTAAACTAAACACCTAACTTTTGCATTTCTAAAGTTTTGTGAAATGTATTACCCCCACAGCACTGTCATTCACTGAAACACAAGCAAAACAGACTCCACATTCATGCTTTTCAGACAGCTCTGTATTACCCAACAGTGTCAGGATCTGCAACATAATTCAAAGACTCCTAAAGTAATCAATAATAGTTCTGTCATCTGGTATCACCAGCTGAATTGACATGTCTCTTCTTGCTGCAATGCATAAAATATACTGGATTTCTAAACTACCTGCAAAACATTCTTTTGCAATTCCTACTCAGTAAACCTTTCTACTTTGCAAACATTAATCTTCCTTTAAAAACTACAGCAGAAAAAAAAGGAAAATGTTTTCTCTGGAAAGTACCTGAATAACATTCTTATTTCCAAAGCAGCAGTATCTGACCTCCAGTTTATAAATCGCAAGAACCCTTTTTTACCCTTTCCATAAAGAAAACAAAAGCATATGACTCATGTTGGTGGAAGACAGATGAGATTTTCTCCAGCCTAGGTTTGTGGAAAATAGCTTGATCAGAATTATGTCTAATCCTGTCCTCTAAAGGCTCTATCACTGTCTTAAATGAGAACAAGTTTCGGCTTATTGAAACTGTTAGATTTGGGAGCCTTATTCTTTCTATAAATTGTGTTTCCATTAAAATACTGACATTCTCCATTGAAGAAAAAAATACAGAAAAATAAATTAGAATACAAAATCTATTTATACTTTTCTAACTGTGTAATCCTTTGTTGACACAGCTTGTGCAGATAATGACACAGCAATAAGACTATACTTTGTAAACATATGCTGTTTTCATGTTTCTTTGTTAACGTCGTATTGTTCTCTAATGTTTGGAATACATAGAGAACGTGAGGTCTCATATATCATTCCTTACAGCTGTTGCACAGTCAATTATACTTTTTTTTTTGATGTTTTTACATTTCAGAAGCTGCTTATAAGCAGCTTGCTCTGTTCCCAGACTGTCTGCTTGAGTCACTCCTGTGGCAGCTGCAGCAGTTTCTCCTAAGCAGCGATATGTCCTGGAAAGGGCTGTCAATACCAAATTATTCTTTTCCAGTAAAGGAAAATAGCTTTATTCAGAGAGCAAACTCTGATCAGATTTTTATAAATAATCAGCCAATAGCTGATGAAATAGAATAGTTTTTGCTAGTGTGAACCTGGCTGTCGTGCCAGCCCTGGAAATCCATGACTTGTCTCAGACAGTGTAGATTTCCAGCATAAAAAATATCAGCTGAGATTTGACTAAACTTTGGTAAATCTATAAGCAAACAAAAGATTAATCAAAGGCTAACTTAAACTTTGAACATCAGAGCAGAGGACTTGTAAGAATCTATCTATCTTACAGCATATGTAAAAGAAATGGCACAGAATGGAAGCATTATTCAAGTGTGCTTCTCCTTACTCCATAGCAGAAACTAAAAAGCATCCTTTAAGCTCCTGTATTAAGATGAAATATCAAAAGCCTTAAGACAATTATAGGCATTTATGGCACTCTACAACTACCTGAAAGGAGGTTGTAGCGAGGTGGGTGTCGGTCTCTTCTCCAAAGTAACAAGCAATAGGACGAGAGGAAATGGCCTCAAGTCATGCCAGGGGAGGTTTAGATTGGACGTTAGGAGAAATTTCTTCACCGAAAGGGTTGTCAAGCATTGGAACAGGCTGCCCAGGGAAGTGGTTGGGTCACCATCCCTGGAGGTATTTAAAAAACATGTAGATGTGGTGCTTAGGGACATGGTTTAGTGGTGGACTTGGCAGTGTTAGGTTAACGGTTGGACTTGATGATCTTAAAGGTCTTTTCCAACCTAAACGATTCCATGATTATAATTTGTCTCTAACAAGTTGTTAAATAGTTGAAGCAGCACCTAGTTAAAAGCAGTTCCAGGTATCAGTCCTGTTTACATTTTAGTGAAGATTTTGACTTTCTATTGAGCCATTAAACTTATCTTTTATGTATAGAGATCAGATGGTTTTTCAAATCAAATGCAAGAGCAGCTTACAGGGAAATACCACCTATGGATGCAATCGCAGGAAAGAGATTATCTGTAAAAGGGCACTGAATCAGTATAGTTTTTAGGGGGATCATTCCAATAACTCCTTGTGGTCTTCTGCTCAGGTTCAAGCCTTCCAGTCAGGTGCAAGCTGTGTGGGGCCTGTACTTCTGCATCCTAACTTTTGGCAAATTATATAATTTAAAACAAAATGTATTTTAAATATAGAGACCAGCTGTTTCATTTGCTGTCTTGAACCTAGAGAGTAAGTAGGGACCACCATTTAGTTCCTTTTAAGTATTTGATTCTCAGCTGTTCAGCTTTTGCCATGTCATTCTCTTTCTTGCTTTCTGATCCTAATAGTCACAGAATGATATTACATTTAAAAAAAAACATACATTTTATAAATGTTGGTATTTAAAACCTGAGTATTTTCATCCATTTTGGAATGTCTTACTACTCTTACACATCTCTATTTCTGTTTTTCTCCCATAACTACTGAAGTCTTTCAACAGAAATGTTTTATTTTCCGAAAGCTAAGAGGAACTCTTGCTGGTGACAGATGCTTTAACCTGTTTGCTCCTGCAGGATCTGTTCCTTGAGGTGCTTCCCACTGTCTCAGCCCATGCTGCTCCAAAATCTTTAAAGAGACTGAATTGAGCCAGATTTGAATCTGTTAACTGACAGGTAAAAACTCTCAATATTCCATTATGAACAACCCATATAGCCACCTGGTTCCCTGTGAAATACACACTTTAATAGGTTTTCTATACAAGGAATGGATAAGAGCATTTTTATGCTAAGAAATATCCTGCCCAATGATTCTTTTTATACTCTGTATGGACAAACAAAGAACTTCCCTCTAAATTTTTTATGCAGTTTCACCAATAACAATTTATGACAGCTGAGGAACTGGTATTTTATAAAAATTATGTGCAAGGACAAAATTTTAAATACTTGTAAATACATCCACATTTTGCCAGAAGATGCTTAACTTCAGGAAAGAAAGATTAAGGAAATCCTTCCTTCATTTTATTACTAGTAATTTCACTTCTGCTAAATAGCACGTATTCATATATTCACTCTCTTTCTGTGAAAGCATTATTTATTTTCATTTTAAAATAAAAGCCTTTATTTTAAAGTGAGGATTTACTTGCTTTAAAGTAATTATAATTACTTCAATGCTACAGCACTCTATATAGCTCTACACTTAATAGAAATGTAATATTACAAAAGTTCTGTACATTAGGACTAATACTTTTATGTTTACAAATAGCACTTTAAAAATCCAGGACACAAGTTGTATTTGTAATATAAATTAATAACCATAAGTTATATACATAAATGCAAGTGATCTAAAAAAAGTTTTTCTGTCTTAATATTAATAGAATATTATTCTTTGACTTGCTGAGCAGATTATAAACTCTAGAAAACTATTCTTCCCTTAGTAATAGAACATACAACCACTGTCGCCAAGTTTTTTCTTTTCCAGATCTCTTGTACCCTTATTTAACAGGAATTGTGCTTATATGGTTGCTAGCAGGTTATGCTGCATAACATGTCTTTATATAAACTCATTCCAACTGAAATCAGGTGTATTTTTTATAGAATTATAATCTATTTCTAATGCTAAGATTATTGTGTACTTTTAATGGATGTATGGAGACAAGAAGCATTATCAACCCATACTTTTGACAGAGATAAATGAGAGAAGAAGTAGAATATTTCTGTACCGTATATTTCAGTACCATTTGTTACTCATTTCTTCTTTGTTATAGCCCTTGTATTTTGTTAGTATTCAAGAATTCCAGTAGCTGTTTCCTTTTACCATAGTTCTCTTAAATTCTACACATATTTTTGTTGCAGTTTAAAAAAAAATCTGGTCTACATCTGTAATTTTTTTCTTTCCAATTTTTTTCTTTGTAAACGTAACATTTGACTTAAGTACCTGTAACATACTGAAATCTTACTTTTTTTTGCAGAACTGTGCCAATATTTACAATGTTTACATTTAATGGAAGATTTATCACAGGGTGCTATATTGCAATGTTACTGCCCCTACACATCCACCTCAGTCCCCTAAGTTCCCTTACTGCCCTTAGACGAGGGATGCAAGAATAGAATATGCAGCCACTCCATTTCACAGTGTTAGAATCAAATGTAAGTCAAACTTTAAGATGTAAACAGACTACTCCAATGGGTTTGGCAGAGGTGTGCATACATCTGTCCTGTTCTGCTGTTGCCCCCCGCTAAGTGCAGAGAAAGGAATAAGACTTAACCACAGAGGGAACAGACATACAAATGGGAACAAGATGACATTAAAAAAAAAACACAATCCACAAAAAATATCACAAAAATCCCTGTGGATTTGTTGCATGTAAGCCAGGGTTTACAATTACATTTTTACATTTTTTTCAAAGTTTTTAAATACATTTTGCTCTCCTAGAATTTCTTTTCTCTGCTAAGAATTATTTTTAAAAGTCTTTGCCTTTTTACCAAAACTGGTATGTCCTACAGAAAATCCTCACTTTATACATTGTTCTGATTAACAGAGAAATGTCCTTGATGATATAGGACAATTCACAATGAATTTCGTTTCTTGATCTGTGACCAATTGGAACATCTCCAAATCTAGTAGTCTTTCCTTCCTATTTTCCTCCAATTAAAATACGTAACTTCGAAGTGACTGTAATTATGTCTCTGTTGATTTTTTTGTTTTTAATCGACTGATTCTGTCAAACCTTAAGGATGCAATTCTTCAAATAACCTCTGAATTTATTATGACTTCATATTCCTCTTTCTCAGGAGATGAGACATGATTATATCTGTGGCTAAAATTGATATAAAAAAAGGAAGCACACCATAACTGATGTTAAATAGAGCAGAAATCTGTGGATATATGATTCATAGTAAGAGGTAAGGTTTAGAGAAGAAAGGCTTTAGAAACAGGAAGGCCACCAAATATGAAAACAAAGCATCTGGAAGAGAAGAAAAGTTTCTGAAACAAAAAGCTCAAATAAGCCTAAGGAGAGGAACAAGATATGATAGCAATCAAAGAAGGACAAGTGAAAGACAGAAGGCATGAGGTGAGACTGTACAGGAGAACAAAAGAAAAGAGGAAAAAATAAATGATAAAGCACCGGAATAACCCGAGGACTTGATTTTCAGCAGTGCTGAGCACTGCTGCAAATCTAGCCCCTTAGTTCTTAATGGACCGGTTCATCACAAAACCTTGCCAACATATCTGAAGGATTTATGGATTCACTTATTTAAAAAGCAGAAACCTACACAAAAATAACTTTACTCAGAATAAAAGAAGTGACTAGTCTAACTAAAGCATCATAAATTTAATTGTCAGGTGTGAACACAAAGACACCAAACTTTAAGAGGAAATAAATGTGTTTACTTTCAGCTTGAGTAGCTAAGCAACAGACAGAGAGTGGTAAAATTCTCTACCTTTATCTAGTGTTCACTCTCTTTAAGGAAATGGATGGATGGATTCTTGATGAGTAATAGAAAATTGTTAGTCTTCAATATATTGCCAATATATTGACAGCATTACTATAAATTAACACGTACAATTTATATAACTATAGCATAGTTCAAGCACACAAACATGGCAGCTAAGTAGGTATTTCTAGGAACCATGGATCCACCATCAAGACACCATGAGGTGGCTTGAGTTTATACTCAGAATTTCACCACGCCAAGCAATTGAGAGATTGCATTTTTAGCGATGCTTGTGCTGGGTGTACTTTAAGAATATTAACTCACGATTTCTAAAATTATAATGAAAAAATCTGTTTTCTACTTGTTTTCACACTTTTTTTTTCTATAAAATTCATTAACATACACAAAAGTCCAAGTAACATAAATAATAAGACATGTATATGAACAATGAACCAGCTGAGCCATACAGGCCCAGGCAATAAAAGCTGATGTACACAATAGTTAAAATTTATGAAAGCCCATAAAACGCGTAACAAATTTTGCAAATTGATCAGGTACTATGCCTCTGTTTAAACTCATAAAAGCACAAGAAGCCAGCAAAAGTATAAATCATTGGAAAAAAAAATATACTGAGAAGCATACAAAAACCATGATGCATTTCCTAAAAATAGGTGCCCAAGACATGCCTAGTGGAAAACGCTGATGGTCTTCCCTTAGTAGCACAGAAACAGGCTACTCAAAGTCTCTGAAATTTCTGCCACTTAGCCTTATGTCGGCTGTGCAAAGACTGTTTCAATTTGAGGCGCGTTTTGCTCGGCAGCCCCACACGCTTACTGGCTATCATCTACCCTTCGGTCTCCCCCTGGTTATCCTGCAGCTGCTTCGGCAACGGGTATTTCCTGTGATCGAAATACATGGCGAGACGTTCAATGACTGTACCAGAGGGTGAGCAGTGTAACTGTCCAGGTCACCCTTGGAGGTTTCACTATTAAAAGAAATAGCAGCGATACTATTATTTTCAATATTTTTAACTGCATGGACAAATGCAGTTAAAACGCTCTTTTAATTTGGAAAAACTGGAAAAATACTGTCCCCACCACATAATGTATACTGAAACGGTTAACGGAATCTTGGAGCACTGTAACTATGCTCCTTTCTGTTCATCACCTCTGAAACAAATGAAAGAGACAAGTAATAGGATTGCATTGCTCCAAAGAAAACGTTATAATTTTTGCGGTGTCATCCAATGACTTGTCACATGTATCTGTACAAGTTACTAAATATGGCCAGCGGCCAGCATTTTTGTCTTGTCCACGGTTATCTGTTACCCAGATTAAACTGGCTCTGGCAAAGTGAAAAATGTTGGATTACGGAATGATAAGGAAGGAATCATATGATTTTTTTTAGAATTTATTGTGACAAGGACAATTTGAGACAATTCTTGAAAATATGCTGAAGCCAGTCTGTGGAAGTAGTAAGTGACACCTGTTTGCTTAAATACATTTGCTCTCTGACATTTCATTAAATTATTTACTGCAAAATTTTAATCTGATATACATCCACACAAACCATTAGCATTCACGTAAAGTTATTCTAACCTAGGAAAAGGACTCTTTTTGTGTTAGGTTAGTAGCATGCTGATATTCCCTCTACCTAAAAATGAATTTCATAATGACTGGGTGCAAACTTACCTTTTGGGTTACCTTCTGTGAAAGAAATCATACATCAAAGTGACTGGTGATCCTACCCAAACATAGGCATTAGGTTCCCAATTCTGTATAAAACAAGATATACAGCAACGGAGACCAAACTAGGAAGGCACTCGGACATGCTTAGTATTATACAGTAAGTAGCTCGGTTGCTCATTTAGAATTACCAAGAAAAATAATGAAATCCAACCCAACATTGGCCAAAATATGTAACATTTCACCGTAAACCTCTCTGCCAAAGATAATTTTTTCGTTGTGTATCACGCGTATGTTATTTTTGAAAATCAAAGGTCTCTCTCAACGCTGCGTATGCACCCAGCTGTTGCCACCCTGACTGTAGCTTGCCAGTATTAGGATGAATTTCACTCTTTCATCTTTTTCAAGATAATGAAACCCTAACTCTCCTGTCTCACCTTTAAACACCCCCCTCAACTTTTAACCCGGGTGATGGTAAAGGCAGACCTCCACAGTGAGGTTTGCCTCGCAGAGGGGAAGGCGAAGGCGGGTGTACCCCCGCGCACCCACACCCAAAGCAGTCCCGCTACCGCAGAGGGGAGGGCAGGCGCCTATGGGGAAGGCTCCGGCGGCTTCTGGCCCCCGTCCGCCTGGCAGAGGCTCGAAGGCGGTGTGAGGGGAAAGCGCCGGGCAGGGGAGGGGAGGGGAGGGGAGGCGGGCGGCCCTCAACAGCCGGCGGCTGGAGGCTCCCCGCGCCCCGCCAGCACCCGCTGCCCTTAGCGCAGGCGCTGCCCGCACCGCTCTCAGCAGCGGGCGGGGCGAGGCGGCGTTGGCGCCTGCTCGGCTCCCCGCCGCGGAGCGGGTCCGGGGTGCCCCGGCAGGTGCCTGCTCCCCAAGCTACGCTGCCGGTTGCCCGGCCGGGGGCCGCGCTAAGCCGGGAGGCGCGAGGCCCGGGGCGCTCGGCGGTGTCAGCGCGGGGCGCCGCGGCGGGGCGCCGGCCGGGGGTGCCGCGGCAGAGGGCGAACAGGCAAACGCCGGAGCTGCTACATCCGGGCTGCGGCGGCGGGCACCTGCCGCGCCGGGGGCCTCGGGTGACATTGGGCCTCGGCAGCTGAAGGGGGAGAACGGGCTCGGGAGCCTGGTAGGGAGCGAGACCTTCGCCTGCGCCCGCTGCCGCCATGTTCCGCGTCATGGTCAGCCACGCCAAGAAGCACCCCAGCGTGAGTACCCGGCGGCAGTGCCCCGGCGGCGCGGGGGCTGCCGCGCCCCGGCCCCGGCCCCGGCCCCGGCCCCGGCCCCGGCCCCGGCGGGCCGCCGCCCCTTCCCTGCGCCCTCCTCTGCTAGGGGTCACCCCGGCCCCGCCGGTTGCCCCCCTCCCGCTCTTTCGTCTCCTTTCCCTCTGGATGCCTGGCCCCTCGGGTGGGCCGGGACTGACAGCGTGCGGGCAGCCCGGGGCTGATCGGCGAGACACGGTCAGGTCCCCGTTTTCCTCGGGCATGTGCGGGCCCTTCTCATGCTGCAGCAGCAAGGCTCAAGGTGGCTCTCCCGTTCTTCTTGCTCATCTTTTTCTCGACACCCCCCCACTCCCGTTTTCTTACTTTATGATCAGGGGTACAGATGGTAGGGGCTGTTTTGGGCAGTGGAGGGACTGACGTTTGTTTCTCAGAAACAACTGTTACGGGTTATGCTGTTACGGGACGTTTGGTTGTTGTGCATGTAGCAGTATTTTTTTCATGTCTGCCTCTTCCTAGCCATTAGTTCCTCTCTGACCCCAGTCTTGCACTCATAAGAACCTTATGTCAAGGTTTCAGAGAGCCACGCGTTATGGCTCAAAGTCTGTGAGCTTGTTCTTTGGTTTGTCATTGCTGTAGTCAGAAATGCTGTGTAATAATACTCTTTTGTTACATTGTGGTATGACGTTTAATTTTTTTGTTGTTCTAGTTGATCCCTCTGTTTTTGATCATTGGATCTGGAGGCGTTGGCGCAGCCCTGTATCTCATGCGTTTGGCAGTGTTCAACCCTGATGTCTGGTATGTATAAAATAATTCATAGCACCCAGTCCTCTTGCTGCGTATATTAAAGTAACCTTCACTGCCTTGGTCTTTATGTTTCTGGAGGCCTTAATGTCTTGCTCCAGTATCACTGGCACTAGGTGTGTGGACATTTCCTTCATTTGGAGACTTGTTTGTTTACCATATGATACTTGGAGACTGCTGACAAAGGACTGTGTCTTTTTCTGTGGAAACTTAGCTGGATGGGAGACTCTCCATGGCTTAATAACCACAGTACACATACAAATTTTATTTATTTTGAAGGTAATGTGATTCTCTTAATATGTTCTCATATCTTGCATTTCTCTCAATAGCTGGGACAAGAAAAATAATCCAGAACCTTGGAACAAACTATCTCCCAGTGACCAGTACAAGGTAAAATGAAAAATACAGATTTTTAGGAAACATAATATCAAAGGTGTAACCTACTGCTTTAGGATGTTTGAGTACATTGGAAAGTAGGTGAATGAGTGATGTATTTCCTCTGCTGTGCAACATTTGTTTGTCTCTAGAACTCGGAGCAGAGAGTGCTGAGTCTTAAAACTTCCTAGAGTTGGTTGATAATGGGGTGAAAGGGGTCTATATGGAAGCAGTCATATATATTGCACTGTAAGAAAAAGAGGAATTACATGCAAGAGGGAGAATATACTAGCTCATAATACTCAGAAATAAACTACAGAGAGAAGGACAAAACCTTGTAAGTTCTGAACTAAAGCTTCCTCAGCTCTAAACTGTTGGCCTTTACTCACGAGAAGCAAAGCAGGAAAATGTCAGTGTTTAACATAAACGCTAATTCAGTTCTGCAGTTGATTGTTTGAAAACAAAACAATTGTCTGTAAGGAACTGGATGCAATAGAAATGTTCTTTAAGTAATATTCGAGTTCATTGAACTAATGAGGAAGCATGCAAAGATCTGTAAAATATTTGGTAATGTACAGAAGTCATGTTTTTATCATGTTTTACTAAAGTGGTATTTTAGTAGATTCATGTTAAGAAAATTTTAAGATTATTCTCAAACTGCTAAAAAAGCAAACCTACTATTTTTCAAAGCTAGTGTCTGTTCAGTAACATATCTTACTATTCCAATCATTGAAATAAACAAAAAAAAAACACTCAAAATAAAATACGTTGCAGTTCCCTTAAAGATCCAGGAAGAACATAATACTTTGTTTTCATTGCTGCTTCTGGAATGTTGCTGTTTCTTAAATATCTAAGAGGCAAATTCAACATAGTGCGCAGCGCAAATTCTTTTAAAGAGTGCATGCCTTATGTGGCATTCCCCTTCTGTCTTAGCATGCAAACACAACTGCAGGGTTTACCATATTTGGGTGTGTGTATCACTGGGGATTTTTTTCCAAATTTGCACTGTGGGAGATGGAAAGGCAGATACTCTAAATTGAGGATGACTAGTAAAAAGCTCTGATAAAATAAGTATTAGCTTTTGATGAAATCATTTTTCTTCTGTAAACTTCTCTTTGTCGTATCAATTTAGTCTTCCCAAAGAAAAGAGTCGAAGACCTGATCATTACTGTAGGAGTTGCACAGAAAGCTGTAGTTTGAATGTGCTGTAGGCTGTTCTGTTTTCTCTGAGGAAGTTAAAAAAAAGTAATCTGGGCATACTAAAAATAATCAGGCTAATAGATAAATATTTCTTACTTTTTTTTCTTTTAATTTTAAGAAAAACTATAGCATCACATGCTTGATGTCAAGTCAGGATGGGATGCCAAAATATGCTTTTAGTCTGTAAATTCATTGTCCTCAGTGACTATTTGGGCTGTTTTGAATTGCTTGTAATGGGCCTCAACTTTATTAATATAAACTGAGAGTGTGAAAGGATCTGGTTTTACTTTCCTTCCTCCTTGTCATACCTTGCAGTTCTAGATGCAGCTACTTAAACCAAACTTGACTTTTTCAGCACTGCTCTAAATGTTCCCTTGTGACACTATCTGTTCACATACACCACGCTTTGTGCCACTTGGCACGCTGGGTGTTGCCTTTGGTATACAAAAGCACATAGAATTTGGGCAAAAAGGATAAACTCGGCAGTACTGTAAGAACTTCCTGTGAATGGACTTTTAATTCTGGGGATTAAAGAAGAGAGACTGTGGATTTTCTCTAGTTGTAGGCATGAGCACTGCCTTATTTAAAATGAAGAGCTTCTAATACTGTATGCAGAATGAAGATAATATTAAAAAGTTACTACTCTTCAAAGTATTTATTTATTTATTATTGTCTAGTGTACAGACTCAAACTATGATCTCAGTTTCCTGATGTGAGTTCAAATGATGCATGGTTTTTAGTAAATACCATGGAAAATGGATAGTCCAGCTTCTTACTCATTTTTTTCCCCTCTTTTTCCTAGTTTTACTCGGTTAATGTAGACTACAGTAAACTGAAAAAGGACCGTCCTGACTTCTGAACCACACACTCATCTCCATAAGCTGCACAGAAAGGTCTTCCGGAAGACATCCGCACAATTGTCATGCTTAATCATCCAGGAAATAATCAAACTTGCCTCACGCTGCACTTGGTCTTGTGTTTGAAAGTGTTTTGATGAGGCTTAATAAATATCTGAAACTTGAAGTGTTTACTCTTTACTCTAATTTTGCAAAATGAGAATATCCTCCTATTAACAGTTTATTGTATGATCAGTCAAATAGTAAGCAAAAGCCAATTCATGTTTGATCAACAAGAAAGCAAAGTTGTCTTGATGGGCTTTATACTTAGTCTGTTGACTTTATAGAAATAATTGCATGTTCATGCAGTATACCAGACTGCAAGAACTTGAAAGCACGTGTTTACAGGTGTGTATATATTTTTTTTTTTTTTAATTGCATCTGAATTTTTCTACTTGCCACTTCAAGAAGTTTTGGTAGCAGACAAGTCAGTGCTAACAAGTCATTGTTCAGCAGGGAGGCAACAGATGTAGCCATATGTTGCTGGAGGGAAGGGGAAAAAAAAAAGGCCAAGCTCTCTGCAAAAGGTTTCGTTTCTTTTCTTTCTTTTTTTTTTTTTTTTAAGTCTTAAGCAGTTTGTTAATAAACAAGAAGACAAACTTTAAATATTTAAAAAATAAAATTTTAGGAACATATTCAAGATTTCCTGTGGATCATGCTTTTAAGGAAGAGAACCACACAGTAAGCAAAACAGGGTATGGGATTCGAGGAAATAATTAGATTTTCAGGTAAGATCAAAAATATCTTTCAGCAAGGGCAAATTCTCATACTTCAGTGCTTGGCTGAGTCTTGCTATAGGAAGACAAAAAATAAGTATCTTTGCAAGTCTGTAACTTGCCGTAAGTTCTTCTTTGTGCTTTTCTGTGAACATCTGGTATTTCCCTGGATAAGGGATATCATTCTGGACTATCTGACAGAGTACAGCTGTTCCTGTCTTGACCCGTTTCAGTCCACTTAAAGTGGACTCTCAGAATGTAGATAACCATAGCTGCAGTTATAAATAATAAGGGTAGATTCGAAGAAACTGAGCAGCAGGAACTTTCATTGGAGCAGAAAAACTATTCTGTGGTAATTGACTGCAAAATAACAAATATTTGCAAAGACTTCATATTTTAGATGGAAAAATTTTATAGGTAAACTGGATGTGGTTTTTTTGGTAGCAGTTCAGATTATCTTCCTTTTCATTATATACGAAAATGGTGGATTTACTTGCAGTTTTCACTGGCTTGTTTGAGAGGCTTTCATGGAGTTTGAAGAAGAAAATGAGTGTTACGACAGAGATGATGTTTACAGTGGTTGGCAAAGTCTGTGAGCATCCTTGGGGACTGTGGTTGCTATCTGAATCCAAATATTTTTAGGAAGTAGAACATTCTGTTGCAACACTTTTCATTCTTCAGTTTGAAAAGTAGGTCATGAAAAAATGGGAAGCATTCTTGTAACTTTACTAGTTCTTAGTCCTTTTGGATTTTACTGATCCTGCCATGGTCTTCCAATGCAAAATGTTTCTTTGGACATTAAGATTAAAGACCAATATCCAGGAAGTAAACCTGATTCTTAGTAAGGTGAGACAAGGGTGTTCCCTTTGGTCACAGCTGAAGAGGATATAGCCTCATGTACTTTTTAATAAAAGCACTTAAGATAAACTAAATAGTCTGCCCTTGACATATTTCAAAACATATTTAACAAGTACTTAAGCTATTTAAAGCTTTAAATATGGGTTGAGTAGGAAACAAAAAGGCAATTCATTCCATGCTGCTTTCTCTTTCCTCATAGTAGCATACCTGCTGCTGAAAATATACAAAACTTTAAGTCTTTTAAGTTAAACGCTGTTATCCTGAGGGGGCACTTGCTCCTTTTTTGGGGGGTATGCTTCTGTCCTATTTTAAATGGTAACAGACAATAGTCACCATTACCTGCCAAACTTAAAACTAATAAACGTGATAAGAATTTTGTTTCTTCCTCAATCTTTAATGCTTGAAATATTCAGTAACTGAAAAATGCTACATAATTTCCAAAAAGAAACTGAGTCAAATTGAGAGGGAGAGAAGGGCAACGAAGCTGGTGAAGGGCCTGGAGCACAAGTCTTATGAGGAGCGGCTGAGGGAACTGGGGTTGTTTAGCCTGGAGAAGAGGAGGCTGAGGGGAGACCTCATCGCGCTCTACAACTACCTGAAAGGAGGTTGTAGCGAGGTGGGTGTTCGTCTCTTCTCCCAAGTAACTAGCGATAGGACGAGAGGAAATGGCCTCAAGTTGTGCCAAGGGAGGTTTAGGCTGGACGTTAGGAGAAATTTCTTTACTGAAAAAGAGTGGTCAGGCCTTGGAACAGACTGCCCAGGGAAGTGGTTGAGTCCCCATCCCTGGAGGTATTTAAAAGACGTGTAGATGAGGCGCTTAGGGACATGGTTTAGTGGGCATGGTGGTGTTGGGTTGACGGTTGGACTTGATGGTCTTAGAGGTCTTTTCCAACCTTAATGATTCTATGATTCTAAATGAAGAATGCTGCATATTTTGTGTGACTTACCAGCTCAACCTATAACACATTATTTTCATACAAACATCCTGTGCTATTTTTTGGCTCCATGGGACGAATTTCTCACTGCAGATGTTTTTCTTATTGTTGAACCCTTGCACCTATAGAGACTTAAGGCCACACTACCTACTGTAAGTCTGTCTTACATTATTCTGTGGGCAGAAATTAAGCACTTGCTTAAATCTTCAGCTTTGGGACACAGAAGCATTGGAATTCACCAATTTTATTGGTAGTATGACACTGTGTTCTTCAAATCCCTAAAAGAAAAATGCCACAATTTTGATATTTTATAATTAACTTATGGGTTGATAGATCTATCCTAATAATTCAGTTCTGTGATCTGTTACTATTTCCTCCGTAGTTTGGTTTTTTTATGATTTTTGGTTTTTTTTTTTTAAACATACAAATGCACTTTGTTAGTCCCTGGTTCCTTTTTTTGTTATTTCATATATTGTTTTTATTCTCTAAATTCCAGTCCTGCAAGGCCTTAAATTCCTGCTTACCTTTTTCCACTGTGAGTTTTCCTTAGGGGACAGAGGAACCACTTATTCTATGTAAAACCAAAGCACGTGTTTGGCCTTAGTTTATAACTGCTTGGTAGCAGTCTGTCAGTATCCAGCACATTTCTTTGCATTTTGGTAGTGTACTCTTTCTGAAGGAGAACAATTTTCACAGCTCGGCAATATTCTGTCTGCATTAAAATATTCCACCATCTTCTTTAAAGCTTCTACCTTTAAAGCTTCTTCTTTAAAGCCATCTTCTACCTCTTTCTTCTTCATGAAGTCAAAGATGGTATTGCCTGAAGACAGCATGAAGAAACGATTGCAGTTTGGATTTTTAGGATTCTAGCTTTTAATGTTCATCTTTGGCTATTAACTTTTATGAAACAACTAAATCCCATCATTAATAGGAAAACTGAGGTCCTTCATTAATATTGTGGCATTTTGCTTGAGCAGAAGTCATGTGTTGTCTGAAAGAGACTGATATTCTGCTGTCTTATGTTTCGATTAAGATTGATGCAGCTGCTACGTTCCAGTTTGTGGAAGATTTGTTTGTTATTTTTACAACACAGCATTGTGCCTGCCACCGTTGGATTTCTGTTAACGCAGTCATTCTACACCTTATCAGTGATCCTGATATGCAGCAGGGTGATCAAATCTGAAATTAATTCTGCCCACCTAGGATAGAAAGAACTGCAGGTTTCCATAGTTTTTGCACGTGAACACATACTCCATGCAGCATCTTGTAATGTATTTCCTTTGGTTGTATTTTTAGTATAGCCAGTAAGTAGGATTTATGTTATTTGCCTGCCGTAGGGAAAGTTCCTCATGAGTATAAAATACCTAACTGCCTCTAAGAAATTAGAAGGGTGTGTCTGATATTAAAAGAATAGTTTAAATTTTGCATAGGATTTTTAGCCAAATGTCATCTGCGGAAATATATTTCAGAGCTGTTTTCAAGCTCTGCTTTACCTTTAAAGATCGTTTGGTGTGTGACTATTGAATGACCTTTAAAACTAAGCAAATGTATGTTTAATGCTGATTGGACTGTAAAACTTTGCCAGAAAGAAAGGTTGAAAAGTTATTACAGGAATTGTAAGAAGGTATTTAGAACAGAAAATTAGTTATTGAAAAAAATTAGATATGTGCAAGTGCACACAAAGTTGTTGTTTCTACTCATCGCCCAGCCTTACTATGAAAGCAACTGTATGAGCTAGAAAACCCTTTCTCCAGGACAAAGTGAAGCACAGCAGGTGTATGAGAACTCCAAAAAATAGGTGTTCACTTGCATCATTGCCACAGCAGTTTTTTTATATTACTTCGTAGAAAAGCTTACTCTTCGGTCCTCTCTTTTGAAATCCAGAAGTTGGTTGACTTCATGCTTTCACGATTTCGTGATCCATCCACTTTTCCTTAGAAGTGGTCACATCGGTATTTAGTTATGAGAAGTTCCTATGAAGCTCAAATTGTTTCATCTCCTCCTCTGACCTCTAAGCTTCTTCAGAGTGTCTCTGGATACCGCTATGATGGCATGTTTCCCAAATGTGTGTTAAGTCTGGTGCCATCCGCCTTGGATGGACTTTGGGTTTTTTTTAATCATTTCAAAATATTATTATCTATGGTTGGTAAGGCTTAACACTTTCTTAGTAAGAATGACATGAGCCAGTACAAGACAAGAAAATAGACACCCCTGCCATTCTTGAGAAGCAAATCTATTTTCAGCATCCAGAGTAACATTTATCTAAACCAGAAAAGTATTCTACATTTTTTCCTTTTTCTCCTTTTTTAAAGTTTCACGTAAATGAAACTAAAAAGTAATTTTTTAGACTTTCTAAGCTAAAGTTATTCTCACAGTTACCACCCGAAGAGCCTATGAAGTCACTACACTTTGACTTGCTCAATTTTTTTTCTATTTTCTTTTCAGTCAGAATCAGTATCACTTTAGGTAATGTGCAATGAGAACTTAGTTATGCAAGTCAAGGCAGGACCAAAACTTTTGATAGTTTGCTATCAGTGCTTACCTGACATTCATTTGCTACTTGAACTGATACAAGACTGGCATGTGGAATTCCTGCAAGAGACAGCGAGTTCTGAAGATGATCAGAAAATAGTTTATTAACACATAGCAATGCATACATTACAAAGGAGAATAGAAATTCTGCTGGTAATATTCATGACTACTGGCAATGCTTTATAACTTAGACACCTCAAATAATATTTCTAGGGTCATTAATTTGAATTACTTTGGACAAAATAATGCACTACGCC
Source organism: Calonectris borealis (assembly GCF_964195595.1). Taxonomy (NCBI): domain Eukaryota; kingdom Metazoa; phylum Chordata; class Aves; order Procellariiformes; family Procellariidae; genus Calonectris; species Calonectris borealis. The sequence continues at coordinate 141,029,935 of NC_134313.1, forward strand.
ATTTACAGTTCATCACTGTAATGTAAAGACAACTTTTTTAGTAGAACTGCACAAGGCATAACCCAATAGACAAATTTATAGACTTGTTTTTTTTCACATTGGAAGTAAACTAACTATGAACATGAAATGTTTTCTAATTTTAGTTTCCTTACTGCAGGCAAATGAAACAAACTGCTGAGAAGGTAATGAAAACAGATTACTTAATGGTGAAAAATCTGACTGCCATTCTTTCTCTACCAGTGGTGCCACTGCTGGAATTTAATGGGGTGGCACCAGTGTGTCTGAATGAAGACTTTGGTCCTAGCTGTTTAAAAATAGGGTTGAATCTAATAAGATTTCCTCAGTACTGATAAAATCTTTTCTTTTTTCTTTTTTTTTTTTTTTTTGCTAGATTGAGAGCAGGAAAATAGCAGAACTCATCATCATCAACAGGAAGAAAACGGAATTTCATCCCAATTTTAAACTTCCTGCTCTAGTACCATTTACATCTCATGACAGTCTGTGGGATTTTGATAGAGTGTTAAGGGGATAATTTGCTTCAGATGTTGTTCTTATCTTCATGATGTGTCAAACAGATTTAACTTCCTAGCATTTTGGAAGCTTAGGGGAGGAAAATTCATCCCTGCAATAGAGACAGTGTGCTTAAAATGACCAGGGAACACTGAAATGGTTTTCTGCATGTGCAAATCATCTCTCTCCCTTCCCTTTATAAAAGCCCAGGTAAGTTCAGAAATTATTCCAGAAAAAAAGGAATACTATATGTGTGATGGAATAGGCAGGAGGAGTTATATCAGTATTTACGTCAATTACAAGAAGTTCTTGTGCAAGAGTTTTCTCTGTTTGTGTCAATCAATTTCTACATGTATTTGACAAATGCAAAAGTTGTTCATTACATGTACCGTGACTGTTTGGCCTATTAGGATGCAGTGAGAATTAGGTTGAGAGTAAAAACAAAAGCATGATATTCCAATGGGTTTAAATTATTATTCAAAATAAAAAAGCAATAGCAGAATAAATGCAGAAGGAGGGCTGGTGCACCATGTTCTGAATTTAGACTACTAATGACAAGTTTGTATTGGTGCAATAGTGTGAAATAAAAATAAAAGCAAGTTTATGATTCATTTTGAAAATATTATCCTTTCTTTCTACATAGCCTCATAACGGCATTCTTTAAAGATTAACATTTCTAAAATACTCAAATAATGTAAAATGTGTGTATGAATCATGTGTCGACTGTATGTATTTTAATTTGGTATGCTTTCTCTTAATGATTTCAGTGTCAGTAACCGTTTCTATTAGTTTGATCGTAGTATTTTATATCACCTACGTTATTGTACCTGAACACAACTTGTCTTAAACCTTCAGACAGGAAAAGGGTTTCACAAGATCTTCCATCTTAAATCTAATTTTATTCTCATGTGTGAAAATTAAATGCCTGCATCACTGGAAAGAGTTGTTCAGCAAATTGTTATTCAGCATTGGAGAAGGGACCCCGTCCCTTCTTCTGTAATGGAGTGTAACAAGGTAAGCAGTTGAATATATCTCTCTGCAGAATAAGGAGAGCCAAAATTTCCAAGAGCTGTTTTATACTGGTGGCACCATGTCAAAATATGAAATAACTCTTTGTCATGGATGGATGGACAGGTAGTGAAGAACCACCACTCGACCTGCTCTTCACCCTGGCAATTGTCTGGTTTATCAATCCCTGGCAGAGGGGAATAAGGTCAGGAGTTGACTAATGGCCCAGATTATAACAACTGTGTCTTTAAAGGTGATCTAGACTGCCTGACAATATTTACATGGTGAGGATAAAAAAGATGACTCAAACCTTACCTGTTTCCCATTTCAAATCAAATCTTTCACAGTTGGCCTGGTAGCTCGAGTAAAGATTAGTCAAGTTATTACAAATTCTACAATTTAATAACCTGAGCTTGAGCTGATAATGAACAGAGGAAAACAGACAAAATTAAAATACGATCCTCAAATTTACAGTATCTTGCCAAAGAAATATTTCCACCACGGGGGACAGCATGAGGTGACCAGGCAGGTAGATTTGATTTATATAGCACATAGCAATAGACCTCCTAATCCCGAAGCCTAGCTGCTTGCCCCAGCAGTCAAATGAGTCATGTAGCTGCATTCACCGGCTCATGGAGCTTAAACAGTACGCTTCAGAAACAGTGGAGCTCTTCTGGATGAAGCTTAATATTCCATTATCTACCTGTGTGCACATCAAACGCAAAATAAACAGTCGGGTAGTGTATCTTAAATTCTACTTGGATGTATTTTGCTGTGTTTCTCAGTCATTACAGAGAGCTTTTATGGGAAAGAAAAATGAGCTTTTTGAGACCCCAGAAAGAGAGATTTGTTACATCCAAAGCAAGGAGAATGGAGAGACGGAAACAAGTGGCCTACTCACTCAGGCATAGGAAAGCAGAGGATGTAAAATGTGCAGTGGAAGCGAAATGAATTCCTCCATTACAAATTATTGTCACAGGGAAATGTTTTTGTACATGAATTTTGACATAGAAAATTGGATGGATTTTTTGTTTGTTTGTATCTTGCATTTATTGAAAATGAAAAAAAAGCTCAGTGACAGCAGTATATAAATGTGTATAGATATGTTGCCTAAGGTCTCCATTTTTCTTGTCTTCAGTCTTTATTCTCTTATCCTTTCCTCAGCTAGATAGCCAGGGTTTCTGCTTACTAGCCTGAGAAATCCTCTTCACTCATGTATCTTCTGCTTGTCAGGAGCTTTCGTTCTGTTAGGCTATGCTATTTCCTGACATGTTAGAATCACTGGCTACTTTTGTGTTAAAAAGAAATAGAAATGGGTTTTCCCATCAACATTTCATTACAGCTGTGACACTAGCTTTTCAAGTAAGCAGGAAAGTTAAGTGATCCAAGTAGAACTTCGTAGATTTTGCAATAGAAAACTGCCTTGATACAAAAATATCTACCAACAAACTGAGGATCATTGGTGGAAGCCTGACCTCTCTGAAAAAAAGGGATATCATGCTGGCCACAACAATATCTGAAAAAGGAAACTCACTGAGAATTATTAGCTGTTTGAAGATTGTATGAGAATGTGATTTGGTACCTTAAAACCAAAATAAGTTAGTGCCATATACATGAAGAAGAGAATAAAAATGTATTTGACTTAAAAATGCATCTGTAAAGGACACAAAGGTATTTGTATTCTGTATTTTTTTGTTTTCTACTGAAATACTATTTATACCAAGTAGGGATATGAGATCGTTGTAGATTCAGAAGTGAGGTTGTGCTGGTTTTGGCTGGGATAGAGTTAATTTTATTCATGGTAGCTAGTATGGGGCTATGTTTTGGATTTGTGCTGAAAACAGTGTTGATAACACAGGGATGTTTTTGTCATTGCTGAGCAGGGCTTACTCAGAGTCAAGGCCTTTTCTGCTCCTCACCCCATCCCACCAGCGAGCAGGCTGGGGGTGCACAAGAAGTTGAGAGGGGACATGGCTGGGACAGCTGACCCCAACTGACCAAAGGGATATTCCATACCATATGACGTCATGCTCAGCGTATAAAGCTGGGGGAAGGAGAAGGAAGAGGGGGGACGTTCGGAGTGATGGCGTTTGTCTTCCCAAGTAATCGTTACGTGTGATGGAGCCCTGCTTTCCTGGAGATGGCTGAACACCTGCCTGCCGATGGGAAGCAGTGAATGAATTCCTTGTTTTGCTTTGCTTGTGTGCACTTTTGCTTTACCTATTAAACTGTCTTTATCTCAACCCATGAGTTTTCTCACTTTTACTCTTCCGATTCTCTCCCCCATCCCCCCATGGGGGAGTGAGCGAGCGGCTGGGTGGGGCTGAGCTGCCGGCTGGGCTTAAACCACAACAGCGGTATACGATGTTACTTGCTTCTAACCAGTTTTGTGTAATATTGTACAAGGACTGATACAAAACCTGTTGAAATTAAAAGAGAGTTCCCCATCAGCTACAGCAGGCTTTGTATTAAGAGCCTATTGACTATTTTAGGGTCAGGGAGGAAGGACGAAGCACAAACATCTGGGGAGAAATTTTCATGCCACTGTAGTCAAAAGGAGTTTTGCAATTGCTTTGAATGAGACCAACGTTGCGCTTTAGGACTGGATTTTCAGTTGTAGAGATGGTTCACAAAAGCTGCTTTACCAATCCAAGGTGTCCAAGATGACTTTTCGTGCTACTTTGTATATTTACTCTTTTGTACCTGCATACAAATAGATTTAACTTTAACAAGGCCAGTTTTTGCATAATCTTTTGACTCAACTCCATTAATTCTGTAGAATGAATACTATTTTGGATTTTATATCTAATTCCTAAGCCAAATAAACTTTGCTCTTTTTAAGCAATCTTGACTATATTAATTTTCTTAGGACTAATTAGTGCATGCAACTTCCAACAGAGAAGAAAAATTAACTTCTGATTTCTGGTGAGAGGTGTGCTTGGATGTTCTGGCTAACGCTGTCAGTTAAGAGACCCTACGGTTTGCTTTCAAGTATGCCCTAAGCCTTAAGGAAACCTATTCAGCAAAATGCTGTACTCCGCAGCAGTATGCCTTTGGGCAAAGAAGCCTATTTTTTCACACTAGTAGCAGACTAGCCACGTGAGCATAGCATACTGCATCTGCCCAGGCTAGCAGAGCTACCTAATGCTGCCATAAGGCTGCTGGTCCCCAGGCCAGCTTGTTAAGAGCTATCTCAATCATTGCTGTGCAGCACTGCCCTCTGCCTTGTGAATTTATGCAGACTAGAACACACTTAATGATTTTAAAGGGCAAGAATGAAGGACTTAGACTGTTTCTATGATTTTTTTTTTTGATTGGAAGGAAAAAAAGCCATGGGATTTCTTTTTTTTTGTGTTTGCACACTAAAAAATACAGGACGAAGAATGTACATTATACATAAGAAGGGATTTTTGTACAGCTGTGAGTATAAAGTACTTTCTACTAAGGTATGTACACATAAAACATGTCCTATATATAGATATAGTATACACAAATGAAATATTTTTGAATATTTGCACTTCAGGTGATGTGTTACTTATTAATATGGTGTCATGCATGCAGCCGCTACAGAGCACTCATCTCCCGTGGCATTTAAATGGCATATGCTCTTGTCTCCTTCATGAGCATGGTACATCCTTTTGCCGCTGAATCCGTACAGGGACGCCAGTTCTTAAAAGAGAGGCAGTCACGTTGGGCGAGCAGCAGGCAGGATTTCTAGGGCTGAGCTCTGCGTCGCCAGGGTTGGAAGCGGACACCGAACGGTGCGCTGCGCCAACCCTCCAAGCCCTTCCAGCTGCACTCACATCTGCGCATCATTAGAGCAGCGGAGGCTACTGCAGGCACCCAGTGGTTGTTTGTGAACAGCCCTCTTACCATTTTACTGCCTGGAAAGGAAAATTTCTCTTTATTTTCTCTCCACTGGGTTCCCAGGTGTGTGAGGTGCTACAGCAGTGGTTACGCTCGTAATGCACATCAGGCAATAAGCCGATTTCTTAGCTTGTTTTAATATTCCATGTTTGTATCCCAGCATGCTTGAAAAGCAAACCTTGCTGGTGTTTATATTTGTTTCTCTGTTCTTCCATAAAGTTTATGATTTTCTAAGTAAAGGAGGACTCTTTACCAACACTCTTTCAAATATAGCATTGCTATTTTGTTGAAATGTCTTTGGTCTTGCTTTAAAAGGTGCTTCCTTGAGAACTGATCTATTTCACACAAAATTTTGGTGTGTGGTGATGTTGTAAATGGCAGAGCTTTATTATGAAATCTTGGCTTCTTTCAGTTAATATTTACTACAAACACTTGATGCAGGCATAAGCTTGGTTTAGTCTATCTATCCAAATACTATGGAGATTTTACTTAATAGTAAAAAGGCATCTATTTGGGTATTTAGAAGTTTAACAAGTGTAATAAAAATAAGCATCATCATATTCAGTGCACTTGTATGACTTATTTTTACCCACATTTAAAATTGAAAGGGTTTGTATTGTGGCTAAAAATTAGAGGTAAAACCTTGGACGTACTGAATGCAATGAGAATTTACTGTTGATTTAAATAGATCCAAGATTTCTTTTGGAGTTATTTAGAAATCATTAGTGGAAGCTTTTGCAAACTGAACTAGTGTTTGCTTAATTCTTGTGTTTTCAGCAGAGAAGCATATTTATGAAACATGCATGAGATGTCTGGTTCTTGGCAGGAAGCACCCTGGCTGCTTTTTGCTGCAAAGCATCTCAGCCTTGGCAGAATAGGAGTAACAAGCTTTAAACAGATTAATAGTTTATCTGATTCAGTGATCATCTTGCTTTAGGATAGAGTTAAAACCATCAGAATCCTTTTCTTGATCTTACTCAGAAAGCATTCACTGAGAAGTGAGAAAGCTGCATTTAGTGCAGATGTGCTGTCACTGAAATTAATGCTTTTGGGTGTTACTGTGATTTATTCTAGGGTAGGTAGGTAGCCCTGTTTTTGCTAATAAGTATATATAGAATATATAAGTGATGATTTGTCTTGCGATAGCTTTTGAATGCAATAAAATATTACAAACAAGAACTTTGAAATCCTGCTTTTTTATCATTATCCTTTTTTTGTTTGGTTGGTTAGGGTTTTTTAGTTTTTATATTCAGGGATATGGCCTGTTTAAGAAACAGTGACACATGCAGTCTAGAGGGAAATGATCAATTGTGAGAATCTCTATTTTTTGTACAAATTTTTTATTTGGTAGGTAGTCTCTGAATACTCAGTGGTCCTTGAGATCAAAGAGTTAGAGGATACATCTCTTTTTTAACTGCTAAATTCTCCTGAATTTCCCTCCCTTTTATGTAGTATACTATGCAGTTTTAGAAATTCCACACTCCACCAGCAGCTATAAATCTTTATCCCTGTGTTTATTCTAATCTGATTATTCAAAGACTCAATTTTAAACATTTGCACTATGATAGCTCCAGGATCCAGTAGATACTCCTAATACTAGACTGGCCTTTCCTAAAAAATATGCAGTCTGAATAAATAAGATAGAAAGGAGCTGGAGAAAGAGTACATGTTAATCTATAAATACAAAAATAAAAGTAACGATTTTGTTCAACAGTACATAACCATACGTTTATTGAATGGATTGCTTTACTTTCATTTACTTTCATTTATTGGGCCTGCCATATGGCCACAATTTTTCTTCAAAGCCAGTGATATTATCTGCTTTTCTATACCAGTGTCCCAGCCCTTGAGGTTGTTTATCCCTGAAAAAAAGAGAAGATCAAACTTGTAATCCACTGCAGCAATAGTCTTCCAGACTCAATCAGATTTCTCGTTAATCTCCTTGACAAGCATGAGTGTAGCTTCCTCAGCCCGAAGAAAAGCTTAGAGTTCACCGAATCTCTCGTTCCCAGCACAGTTGGTTATAATTCTCACTTTTGAACTCTGGGAGCTGAAAACACCAAGTTGGTCCAATTTATTTTTAACACTGGAACTGATAAACATTTGTAAAATTACCTCAATCCTAAACTCAGCATTGTGGCCACACTGGGGATAAAAAGAGTAAGAAAGACACATTCAATTGATTTATATACAGACCAGCATGGTGAAGAGAAGGGGAATAAAAAAAAGAGAAGAAACCACTAAGTATTTTGTTGCTTTGTACTTGATTGTAAGCAGTTTCAGAACTACCAGGCAATCAAAATCCAGCAAACAGCATAGATGTTGAACAAGGTTTCTAGACCAGCGGGGGAATAAGAAGAGATGCTATTTGAGAAACTGAGGCTGTGTAGAGCACTTTCATGTGAAGGCTACACTCAGCACAAACCCTATCCAGTGCTAAGTCCTGTCTGATGTGTGTCATGCATCATACCCTGTACACACATATCTCCATAAGACCCACATGTCCTATAGGTTAGTCCTGATGCAAAGTAAATCCAGATGTGCTTAGAAAAATCCGGACGTGATCCCTACTCAGTTTTTTCTGATTCTGTGAAGCATAATCAAGTTTCAGGCAAGGATGGCTCATTTCGTTTCTTTATGAATCCACCAACACTCCAAATGGCCGTTCCTCTGAAAATACTGAAGAGTATGGAATAAAACATGGGCATCTCTGCGAAGGTGTCGTTGTCTCTCAAACTGAAGCTTAACCACATAATTCAAGAGAAAGGTTTGCATGTACCTAGAGTTCTTGTCTCCCTGTCTCATTAAGTGGAATTAACTACTGGTGGTGGTATTAGTGAGGGAAGCCAAAGTTGAATACTTTGTAAAATGAATTTAATTAATTCACCTAATAAATGGAAGGTCAAATGAGAGCAAACATTTTGTTAGCCAGAGATATCTGACCATACAGCCATCATCCCATATCAAGGACTACATGAACATGTACCCCCAAAGTTCATATAGACTTGCTTTTCCTGTGTTGCATTATTTTCTATCCTGAGCAAGTCCTTCCCTGAGGAAAAACGAAAACTATTATAGGTAGTTCAGTGCAAAATGTTCAGGCACTAGCAAGAACTTCATTTTCCTTCTGAGCCTCGTTACATTATAGAGCAATGCGGTTACTGTTGCAGAAAAATTAAAAAACACGATCCTTGAACATGAAGTTGTATAAAAGTCTTCTGGCAAAGAAAAAGATTCAAAAAACTTCTTGCAGTATCTGTACAATCTACTGGGTATAAACTGGAGTAGCTAATAAATTGAGGGAAAAGCTGAGAGTCATTTGTCAAGGATCCAACAGAAAGATGAAGTTGATTATCTTTCCATTAGCCTGATGTACCTTAATCAAGGTACATAAACCCAAAGTCACTGTAAGAAATCCCAAAACTTTGCTAATTGCATGCAGATAGTCTTTGCCCTTATCCACTGTTAGAAGGGGGAACTAAGAAGAAAACTGCAGGATAAGAAGTGCTTTTGGATACCTGGCCAGGCTCAAGGGCTTGCTTTCCATCTCCTATGGCTGCCACGGTGGGGAAGAAAAAAATGTGATAAATTTTTTTTCAATGACTCTTTCTCTTTGTGAGAGAAATGGAAAAACTGAAAGCTGCTTGGTGAGCTTTCACTCTTTTAAGTGAAACCCCAAGGAATCATATACTGAACTTTAATTAGGCAATGCTTTTAGGTATACCTCTTCCTGATAAACTTAGGAACACTGGTTTAAAGGACTACAAAGCTTAAACTTTTGAGAATTTCTTTTGGTATTTTAAAGCACTCCTTTTTATACCATGCATAAAACAAAACAGGAACTAAGATAACCTTAGCACACAAGCTTACAAAATTGTCAGAAGTGCATTGTTTTAAATGCAATTCAACACAAAATAGTTAGATACTAAAAATAATTGTGGTGTTTTTAAAATAGTAGTCGCACTAAAATGTAACCAATGATTATAAGTCAATTTATTAAGGAACTTAATGATTTTGGTTCTTTTTAGTTTCCAGCACTTATTGATATTTATTCCTTGACTATATGAGTATTCTGTGATCAGTATCTGCCTGGGTCAGTTTTTTTCTGTATATATTAATACAGTTCCGTTCACTATATGCTTATGTAGTTCTGTGTGGCTCAATAAAATACCACTTGGCTTAAAATAATAAAACTGGCTGATCTACTAAAGACCTCCAAGGTCAGTGGAATCAGTGAAAGGAATTATCTTTATTAATTTCCATTTTGATATTAGGAATAGCATTTTTGAAAATGGCAAATGTATTCTGTTAACTTTCAATTTAGAAGTCTACCATGATAGAAAATGTATATAGATATATTGTTATTAATGAATATAGTATATTTACAATATTTGGGATCCTGGATAAGTGCAGGTAGCTGAGGTTCAGGTGAGCCTCAGTTCTAGAAACGGATAGAGGTAGTAGCATACTATCTAAAGGGAGAACATGTCCTTAAGTTAAACAAGTTGGTACCTATTTAATATGATATGTTATATTCCTTTTCTAACTCAGGTACTTGTATTAATGTTTGAGAACACGGCAAGCCGCATGGCAGAACAGGCCAAATACACAATGCATTTAACATTGTATGGTTCCTTCTTCCCACAGCCCCTTCCCAAGCCACAACTCCCCATCCTTCTGCGTCTTGCTTCTGTCTCGCTACAATTTCTTTTTTCTGCCAACCGCAGCAAATGCTTATGCTGCCCAGATACACTCAGAGCTTCCTTTTGTTAAGCTTAAGGCAGATCCAGAGAAATCAGTATGCTGTTAAGGGCCAGCGTAAACAGTTCAGAGAAGCTGTAAAGCCCTAAAAGGCTCGCGCCTCACGGTTTATAACCAAGCGGGAGCAGGCACGTCCTTCTGCCATGACGCGCGGCAGAGAAGGTCTGAAAATGAGCAGCCTAAGAGCAGGATGATGAGTCACCCGAGGAGCCCAGTGGTCTCCAGCAACTTCTCTTAGGGGCACTTACACTGCCAAAAGGACTGTAATCTTTATTCATTTTAAATGGATTTGATTAACTCTAATTAGCTAACTTGTGCTGAAACATTGGGAAGTTTTACTTACAGATCAGAGCTTGTATTAAAATCTGTAGTGAAACTACTGTTTCCACTTACTTTTCTAACCAAATTAAAGCATAGTTGCTTTGTCTTCAGTGCAATTTCACCAGTGCTATTAATGTAGGTTTGACTTGTCCTCAGAATATTTTGAATAACCACCTAATTAGGCCAAGATGGCCTACTTTGAACTTAAAAATATAAACTTATTTTTTATAAAATAAAACATTTCTCTTACTGTGAGCTAAATGCTTAGAAATTGCTTTAAGAACTGACTGAGGCAGACTAGGAATAGAGCAAACTTAGCTGCCTAACAAGAAAGAAAATGAAACATTTCACAGGTTTTGAACCCACTTTAACACAGAAAATTATATGTTTACAGGTTGTCACATTCTAAGGCACGTAATTCTTCTGTGGTAACACATTTTACTGCATTTAATATGTAAATTGAGCAAAAACAATTTGGTAGTAGCGCTTAACTGTAAGGAATGACGGAAAAAACAAGGTGATTTGGGAAATAATTTAATCAGTAAGAAACAAAATGAGTACAAATGGAAATAAATGTCAGAATGAAACTAAGTGAAGGTGAAATACTGTAGATTATGCATAAAATCCTTTGTTTAGTGAATGCTGTGGAGCTAAACTGGCAGTTTTGTAGCTATCCATCTGTACCAATTAGAGCATCCTCCTACCAAAGCCCTTAGCAAACTACATCAGCACTTTTGTTAGAAGACCTTTGAGGAGCCTTTAACTCATTTGTAAAAAATTTGTCTCAAGATAAAATACGACAGAAATTTAAGTCCAGAAGCAATACTTTTTGTTTGTTAGTTTGTTTATTTATTTACATGACAAATACAGAAGAGGAGGCAGGAAGTCAGCTACTTTAAAATTAGGTGAATTACAAAAATATGTGTGGAGAGCTTTACTGTCTGAAATGACTTTTTTTCTGCTTGTATAACCAGGAGAATTATTTAAGAATAATAAATATATTGCATGAAGAGAGAAATAACTGAGATAACAATGTGATCCAACTTAATACATGTAAAACAGCATGCACAGCTTCACCTCTCTGAAATGAAAAGGTGCACCCTTATATCAATAGGCAAGTTATTTGCTTTGGTATGTTTTCACAGGATCAAACCCTTTAAGTCTAGCTACTGTGCAGCTAGTTCCAGCTACAAATTTAATGTCACTATTTGACAAAAAAATGTCTTTTACCATGAAGTACAGTGTACCCATGAATCCCATCATTCATTCTATAAATCCCAGTGGCAAATCAGCAGCACCCCAAGTATTTGTAGAGTTTTGTGGTGAATTACAGGCTAGGAAACATGATTACTGAGTATGGAAACATTGAAATGGTGTGGAACTCACTACTCACGCAAAATTGTTTTCTCTGACTGCCTATCATTGTACCCTCCAGAAGACATGGACTTTAAGCACTTTATTTGAGTTACACACTATGGCTATTTTAAAAGCTGGTGTTCATAAGATGCCTTCCTAAGAAAGCTCAGAAAACAAAGAATACAAAATCTTTTGGGGTAATAACGCAATGTGCAGCTTTTTCCTGCTTCCAGATGTCTGGGCAGTTGACCAAGAAAATTTACTTTGACTGCACTCTCTCCCAGCTACTTCACATGTGAAATTCACAGTCCCGTCGTTCAGTGGCACATGAAGCTGTGCTTGCTCGGATTCATCTGGTGTCCCAGACAAGTCAATCCTGTTCTGTGCAAAGCTTTCTGGAAGAGCAACATTTTGGAGCTTGTGACACTTTCAGCAGAGAGCAGTGACCCGAGCAAACACCAGCACAGCAGTCATGGTCTTCTTCCGTAGTTAGGGTTTCCTCAATGCCATACACATCCCTCTTCCACTGAGAAATCACAGCAGCCTTCTTGTTCTCCACTTCTGAAGGCTTCCAGCAGATAGCTAGAGGTTTCTCAGGAAGTATCCGCATATGGGCTATTAGAGAGAGATGTCAGGGACAAGAGCAGAGAGAGATGAGCAGAAAAGAAGATGGACACTTGCTCCATTTTTATGCTTCCCTCACTAGCTCTGTGTGTTGGGGTCCACATTATTCTCTTCCGTGATGCAGTCGGATGTGGGCATCTCGCTGCAGAACTCACACTCCCCTGCGTACAAAATCTCTGATTCCAGACTTCCTAGTGGCTACACTCCTTTCTTACCTCAGTTATCACAGTAAAGGCTGCTGTTTATTTGTTAATTTTTGAACGCTGTGGCTTTTCACCCCTGATTTGTTCTTTTTGTTATTATTTCCTTTTCTCAAGCCACACTGAAAATTAGTAGTCTGTCTCCACCAATTTTCCCATTCCCATCACTAAAATGCATTGTAACATTAAAACAAATATTGTATTTTCAGAACCACTTCATTTTTCCTTCGTTATTTTTCTATCATCTATCCCATCAAAGTTCAAGATATATGTGTGTGTGTGTACATATGTATATATGTCCTGAAACTGACTATAATACCACAATGGCAAAAACTTAAGCAATAGCTTATAAGAGCTCTAAAATACTTGTAATTATCTATAAACAACAGAAAACAAAAAAAGAGATTACCTAGTTCTACAACACCAATACAATAAACAGTACTACTGTGGGAATTATTTGTCATGGCTGACAGAAGACATCAAAAGGAATATTTGAAGGAAGGACAGAATAAAATTCCTTGATGAATTATTTTTTGTTTTATGAGAAACGATAATAAAATTCTGGTGAGGTATTATGGTATTATTACTTCAATTGTTTTAAGTTATTTGAGTCTAAGCCTTGCAGTCATTAATGTTTAACGGTTCCACCTAAATTTTCAAAGCTCTGCATGCAGTAGAGTCTCACTGATCTTGTTAAAGTCAGTGAGAGCAGTGTTTGTAAATCCCAAGCAACTCCTTGGAAGTTTAGCAGTTATGTCAGAAATCCTCAATTTTTGGTAATGAGGATGATTGTACTGGAACATGTTAGAGAGACAGTGGTAGCTTCATATAAAATCTCAGCATTTTGGAAGGAAGAAAGGAAATAAGTCAGAATTGCAACATACAGAAGTTGTCCAGGGTTCTATATAAGTAGATGGACCTATAGGTATGGACATTAAAGCCACATACATAAGGAATGGTATAATAATTTGAAAAAAAACATTTAATATGCAATGCTGAATATTATCTCAGTCTTTTTCCAGCTATTCCATCTCTGTAGAAATTATTTTACTATTTATTTAGCTCTTAAATAACATGAAGCAGCTATAAGAGTAATAATAGTAGTAATAATAATAATAACCAAACAAACTTGTACACAAAAAAATTATCTTTTTTCTCTCAAATGTAGTATTTCTCTCAAAAGATTTGCATGTCAAACAATAGGATCAGCCAGACTCTCTCTCTGTTAAAATTGTTGCAAGGAACTAGGGAGAAGGAGGTGTGGGAAAGGTTACAGTCAGAAGCTCTGCAGTGAGGCAAGGAGATAGAGAATTAGTTTCTGGGAAAATAACATCTTCCTTTCTCTAATACAATTCCCTACTCACTGTTAGAAATGACTTTTTCTGTGATTCTGAAAGTACCCCATTAAAGTCCACTTATTGCAGGAGCAATTTGTTTGTTTGCTGTACGCTAGTAATAAATATTCACATTTAAATAAAAAATTCCCTAACATTTTTGAACTAACAAGTACATGAATAAACACAATAAAAGCAAGTTGTTTTGTGAGTAGTAGAATTATTATCACCTCATTGCCTACAGATTTTAATGTTGTTCCCTAACTCTTCCAAGAAAAGTAAGCCCAAGTTTTCCATAATCTCATGACATCCACCAGAAGTACGTGCTGTGGCTAGCCGGTGCTAGATGCACGCTTGCATGGCCATTTGGCTAATTCCAACCACAGTCAATAACTTCTGAACTTCTGTCTGTGTTCACATCACGGTTGCATATTTGGGTCTCCTCCTTCCAGTTGCCCATTTTCATGAAGCTTGTAGTGACCTAATCATTGCAGAAACTTAAGCCACTGTCTTCTGTCTTGTAAAAGTGGGTCAACAGATTTACATGTTGGTAAGGAAGGAGAGATGGGCAGATATAGAAACCAAGTCTTAATTTGTTTTGCATAAGAAACCTTAATTTCCTTTCAAAAGCTGATTATAAAAGAAAGCACAATCAATTACCAGATAGATTTTATTTATTTTTGCACAGTTTAAGTTTAATCAATCATGATGGTGCTTCTTAAGCATTGTAAACATATCAAAATGTTTCTCAGCAGTGGGGAGAGACGACTAGATTTGGATTATAAAGTGGGAATAGTGTTAAGAGGCTACTGCTGTATGAAATTGGCTTTACTGGAGGATAATTCAATGTTTCACAGAGTTCTCCGCCCCAATGAACCTTTACCTGGAACTGTTTATGTCATTCATTCAGCTTTCAGGATTTGGCGTAGCATTATACTGCTCATAATCTATTAGCTATTTTCCTGGACACCCTTGATTCTAATTGCTACCATATATGAGGCATCAGACCAATAAATTTGGAAGAGTTATGTCAGAGAAAAATAGTTCCTACATGAGCAAAATGCTTATTGGCTTCTGATGTCTCATTACTACCGAGTGCTCTATTCTGTGTCAAAGTAGTACTGAGATAATTATTCTTTTAATTATTTTAATTCCTTTACCAAATCATCAATATTTAGCCTGTGCCCCAATTACAAATAGAGATTTGTTGTTGTTGTTTTTCAGGGAATTCTTCATTAATTTTTTGTGTAAAGGTTTCCTCTTTCAGTACAATGTAAAAAATATCCATTGTGGAGTCTTGCAGTATGAAAAACTGCAAAATCTCATTCTCACGGCAGTACAGAGATTTTAATCCTTCTAACCTCCTCCTTCTTTCAAGAAATACTGAAAAACATTGGGAAAAAGTGTAATTTAGATCTGTAATATTTTGGATTTATTATATGGATCATGTGAAACTTTCCTCATAGCCACTAAATTAGGATAAAATAAAAAAGGATGACTCTGTCAGTACTTCTACTACAGTTAGGCTTCCAGATAGAGCACTGGGAACTCAGTACACAGAATAAGAGGAAAATAGTGTAGACTCAGGAAGCTTGGCAAAATCAAGTCAAAGAACTTGATAGGGTTATGGTCTGAATAGACTAATTAATCTAGATTAATTAATTAGCATTTACTGTCTTTAGTTTTTTAGATTATAGTTTTCTTTTTTGATAGTTTTCCACCAGTGCATTGCAGCCTTTGCTGTCTTTGACCTCCCTATCCTTAGAACAACTGATCCTTCCTATTCTCTGTAAAATAATGTTGACAAAAACTGTCCAAAGATGGACCAAAAACCAATGAAGACTTTCTCTTCATTTCATTATTATCTGTATAAATCCTTGCACTGCGCGTAAGGACCCCTTATGGAACTTCTAAGAAAATGGGCTGAAAAGAAGCAGCTTTGGTTGGCTGAGTTGCTCTGAGTTGCAAATGATAAGCCTCAAGTATTGCAGTTTGTCAATGAAATCAGACACTGTTTATTTGCTTTTTCTGTAGCAATTGTCGAGTATGAAAGTAATAAGTAGCATGAAAATTACAGAAACAAAAGCATTAAATGCTAAATGAAATAAACATTTTGCATAAAGCCTGAGAGTCTCTATGTAAAGGTCTGACAGGCTTCTAAGAAGTCCATTTTCAGAGCCCTCAGCTAAAGGAGTAGTTGAAGTCACCCAAGGAATGCTAAAATTTCATAGAATCGTAGAATCATAGAATCATTTAGGTTGGAAAAGATCTTTAAGATCATCAAGACCAACCGTTAACCTAACACTGCCAAGTCCCACTAAACCATGTCTCTAAGCACGACAACTACATGTCTTTTAAATACCTCCAGGGATGGTGACTCAACCACTTCCCTGGGCAGCCTGTTCCAATGCTTGATAATCCTTTCAGTGAGGAAATTTTTCCTAATATCCAATCTAAACCTCCCCTGGCACGACTTGAGGCCATTTCCTCTCATCCCATCGCTAGTTACGTGGGAAAAGAGACCAACACCCACCTCGCTACAACCTCCTTTCAGGTAGTCGTAGAGAGCGATAAGATCTCCCCTCAGCCTCCTTTTCTCCAGGCTAAACAACCCCAGTTCCCTCAGCTGCTCCTCATAAGACTTGTGCTCCAGGCCCTTCACCAGCTTCGTTGCCCTTCACTGGGCATGCTCCAGCATCTCAATGTCTTTCTTGTAGTGAGGGGCCCAAAACCGAACACCACGTAGCATCCATAGCAAATTAAGCTTTCTGCTCTTCTTTAGAAAAGCAGTAAAAAGTGTAAGAGGTATTCTTCATTGAAACTTGAGGATTTTAAAGAGCACAGCCAAATGCATAAATCAAAGCAAGCAAGAATAAACAGGAAGTCCAACAGATAGCTGTTAAGTAGATGTGTTACAAATTAATGTTACTCAAGTGATGGTCATATCAGTTCTGCTTGACATGGGCCTACAAATCATATTTCAAAATACCCTGCTCATTCCAGTGAGAAGTTTCTGTGTGACAGAGGTGAAGGTGGTCACTGTGAGGTATTAATTGGACAGACATCATCTCTCAGGTGGGCACATACCATGTAAGATATCGGTGGTGTGAATCCAGGTTTTGCAATAGGTCTAACGGATTTGGATTACAACCATTGTAATTCAGGGTATAGTACGTATTTTTTGTATTAACTTGTATTTCTGTGTTTTGTTAAAATTCTTACATCCATTTCAATCTAGCTTCTTCTCTTTGTAAAGCACTTGGAAAGGTTTCTGCAAGCTATATCTAGGGTTCATGTTTGTACTAAAGGAGAAAGATGAGAAGATGGACTCATACAGAGTATAGCATACACAGACCCAGATGAAGAAAAGCAGTTCCACAGTATTACCTTCAGGGCCTTTTGGAGAGTGACGAATGAACTCATTAATGAGCCTTGCTATTTACTTCTGTAATGTCTTGCAGTGGATTGATTGTGGACAACAGTACAGCTTGCATAGATTTTCATAGATATCTCTTATTTGTGACTAATAAGAAATTATTAATATCTGTAAATGTAATATATAAATACCTGTAAATATATAAATATCTGTAAATATATAAATATCTGTAATCATTGCAGTCTTTTATGAAGTTATAAACTTAGATTAAGAGAAACAACATAAATGTGTGTAATAAAAATATAGCTGAAGGGGGACCTTGTGACTGCCTTTCTATGCTCCTGCCAAGTTCAAGAAGGAATAACAGCTAGTGAGATTGCTAATATCTGAGGAAGACTTATTTAGCAAAAATTTCTGCTTGTTTATGTGGGACTGGCAGCTTATCTTCTTGAGAAACATTAGTATCGATCTCATCAATAAGAAGCTCATGTTTCTCCACTAGTTTTAGTCAGCCATGAAGGATAGGAATTCACAAACATATGTCGTGATACCACAATCAGATTGTTTTTAACTCTCTAAGCACACTCATAAACTCAGTAAGTGATATTGGGTGAAATCCAAAGCCAAATTGAAATCCAAATGTTATATTTCTTAGCTTCTGCTCCAACACGAAAGTTAGAACTTCACCTACAGTTAATCATCATAGATCTGATAAATTCACCAGGTGAAGATCTTCCTTTTATTTTTTCTGAACCTGGAACACAGTTCATAAATTTCTTTGTACTTCATTCTCTAGGGAAGTAGAATTGTATTAATGATCGTTTGAAACAGAATCATTGTATTCTTTTATGCTTTTCGTCAAGTGTAGAGATACTGCCTGTGCAATATAAATGTGAAGTCTACTTAACAAAAATAAATAATATAGAATATAAGTTGGAAAAAACCAGATATTTTCAAGCAAGTGCAAAGTTCAATAGCAACTAAGTATGCTGAAATACCCCAAGGCCATCATATTTCCGTATACAATTTTCAGCACAGAATCTGGCAACCTACATTGGTAACTCTGTGTGTGCATGAGGCCTCCAGACTAACGTACACACCGTGACAAAACCAGCAGCCATCAAGTTATACTCAAAAACTGTGGTGTGCAGGCTGCATCCACAACACCGTCCTCACTGTTATCCTTGCCCTACTTTTATCCAAAACATGCAGCTACAACTATTCATCCTTTTTCAGACAGAGGAAGGGTTCTTGCCCAGAAGATTTATAATCTATATAAAATACATATGAGGGATAAGAAATGACATTTAACAAGGACAGTAACTCATCCTATTGCTCACACGATTATTGATAGTTAATATGAATGTTGTCATTGTTTTTTAATACTCAGATGATAGGTAGGCTGGTGTTTTTTGGTCTTCTAGAAGAAATAAGTCTACATACAGTGGCAAGGAAGGTATTTCACAGACTTAGAGAAACACGGGGCAGCTTCCCAAATTAACTTGGGAAGCATATAAGCATTAAAGGCAGGAAAACTTCATACAAAATAAAAACAAAGATGAAAGTAAAAATGCAAAGTTTTACACAAAGACTCTCACAGATCTTGTAAGTGTTAATTAGTGTGAATAGATGTATGAATAGTTTCCCTTATTCTGAATTCTTGTCCGTATGGTATTAAATATTCAGACTTTAGTAGAAAATTATGGCTGGAATCATCACCTTCAAAAATAACTCGGGCAGGGGCAAACCTTGGGGTTGCATCCGGCTTGTGTTTGGAGTATCAAAGGAGCAAATATCTTCAATTCATTTTTGTGGTCCTTTCACCAAACTTTCATGCCTAACCACTAGCCAGTGCCTTGATGTGGTATAAACTCCTTTCTTTGGCAGGCTGACTGCAACATCTCTACGTTTTTTTAAAACCCACAAAGATCGTCCATGCTGACTCAAAAGAACCAACAGACTTAAGTCTTAAATATGTCAGTGAATCAATGCTAAACAGCTGTAGCACAGGCAAAATTTTCTGTTTGTAGTGTATGCCTTTCTTCTTCCTCCGAGGATATTATATTAGGGCAAATACTGTAAGCCATAAGGATATACAAGTCATAAGTCATATGGGCCAACAAAGGCAAGACTTGGCCTTGCCTTTGACAGAGGTTGTAAATTTGACAACATTGACCTAGACACGTTGGCACAGCTATTACTTAATTCACGTACATCTCCTGAAAGCTCTACCGGGGACCACTGGCTAAAGCTGTTCTTTTCTGGCAAAGTCTTTGAAGCGGGGCAGCACTGCAATTACTCTTTTAAAGGTAGTGCAAGGTGCAGCCAGACTGAAATTCCCACTGAAGCTTGCACTTGTGCAGAAACAAACCCAGAGACTTCATTTTAACATTATGATTGAGTTTATTCTGCACCAGTGGATACCATTTCTCCAAGTATGCTTCCGAAATCCTGTTTATAGGCAAAACCATGGGGTGTTTTCAACTGAAAAGCTCTAATGGAGGAAAAGGAGCTGCAGCAGTCAAATAATGAAAAACCAAAATAGATATCTTGTTTATTCTTGTTATAATTGGTCCCCTGTAGTGTTGCTAATAAAATAAATGACAGCCAGAAAGCAAGTGAAAAAACAGAACAACCACTCTTTTCTTTGCAGCTGCTTTCAGGAGGCCTTAGGCTTGGATGATGAATTGTTGCTAAGTGAGAAAAGAGTATTCCTTTAAAACACCAAGCCTTCCTTTAAGCTTTTATCTGATGTTCGGGCAGAATCATTATGTGCAAGTTGTAAAGTAAAAAATTCATGTAAAGCACTAATATGTTTGTAGATCAGTGGGAAAATTGGACAAATATGTAAATACCCTACCACTTATAACATGGAACAATTTACTTCCCTGTCATGTTTCAGGGCTGCTACTATGTGACTAGACTTATTAACTAATACAATGAATCAAATAGTGGGGATACTAGTAGAATTTCCTTCTACTTGAGAAATACAGCATGTGCTTTTATCAAGGCTTCTTCTATATATATTTATATAAAGCTGTTGAGTAAAGGAATAAATAGAAATAAAACTGAATAAGGCACAAATTTTTCATCTTATAGACCTGGAAGCAACAAAAGAATGGTTAGGAGTCTTGGATTGCTTCTGATGTCTTAGGAATCTGGTGGTTACCTTGTTACTCTCTTTAAACTGGCATGATAAGGCTTCATGCAAACAAGAGTGTTTTTTAGAAAATTTGTTATGAGCTTAAAGAATTGTTTGGCAAAATGAAAAATGAGTTGCTCAGACCATACATCCAGCAGACATTGACAAGTCTAATCTTTCAGATTATCTCTTCAATAAATCTTAATTTTAGAAGAAAACTGCCATTTCAAAGCCTTCTTTTTAGCTAGAAGAACAATAAAGAGGATGATGGAATTCCTATTTCATAAATCACATTGCAGAACATATATCCAACTCAAAAAGAATGTCTTCTTCAGTAATATTTTTCCAATCCTGTTTCAAATGGATGAATCCTTTAAAGACATTTTTGTATCTTGTAATATTCTAATGGTTTGCTTATCAGTTCAATAATTCCTATTAATAATGATACCACTCAGGCCAAGCCTTTTTCACTTGAATCTTTATGAAACTTTGTTTTTACTATTCCTAAAAAACCCCAGTGCTCTTAACAGTCTGATATATACCGTAAGTCATGCCTGGAAACCTGTAGGTGAGATTATTGACGTGCCTTAAATGCCTTTATTACTGCTTTCCTCAAACTTCCAGCCTAAGATCCAAGTCCAATGTAACAGCACTGCTAGAGTGATACCCACTTTATTTACCTCATTCTGAGAGCAGCTGCCAATGTCATTTCTTCAGCTTCTCAGATACCACAGTAATGGGACAGCCTCTTATTTTCTTTCTGTGTTAAAAACCACTGAAAACAAACAAACAAACAAAAACCCATGAAAAATTCATGGAATAGTTTACACAAAAATACAAGCCTTGCAGTGTTAGGAATTTTTCAGTGTGACTAGATTCTGATTGTTTCCCCAGTCTGAGCCCTTATCTTAGTTGCATCATATATTTGGGAATTAGCAGGTGGAAATGTATGCCAACGGCATCCTGGCCTGTATCAGAAATAGTGTGGCCAGCAGGAGCAGGGAGGTGATCGTGCCCCTGTACTCGGCACTGGTGAGGCCGCACCTCGAATACTGTGTTCAGTTTTGGGCCCCTCACTACAAGAAGGACATGGAGGTGCTGGAGCGTGTCCAGAGGAGGGCAACGAAGCTGGTGAAGGGTCTGGAGCACAAGTCTTATGAGGAGCGGCTGAGGGAACTGGGGTTGTTTAGCCTGGAGAAGAGGAGGCTGAGGGGAGACCTCATCGCGCTCTACAACTACCTGAAAGGAGGTTGTAGCGAGGTGGGTGTTGGTCTCTTCTCCCAAGTAACTAGCGATAGGACGAGAGGAAATGGCCTCAAGTTGTGCCAAGGGAGGTTTAGATTGGAGATTAGGAGAAATTTCTTTACTGAAAGAGTGGTCAGGCCTTGGAACAGGCTGCCCAGGGAAGTGGTTGAGTCACCATCCCTGGAAGTATTTAAAAGACGTGTAGATGAGGCCCTTAGGGACATGGTGTAGTGGGCATGGTGGTGTTGGGTTGACGGTTGGACTCGATGATCTTAGAGGTCTTTTCCAACCTTAATGATTCTATGATTCTATGATTCTATGACTTGAATATCTTTGAAGGAGCTGTATCTTCTGAGCATTTAGTGAATAAAACCCGAAGACAATCAAGGCATCTTCATGGCACTTAAATTGGCACCGTTACCATATCTGGTTACCAAAATGTCAGCCAATAACTTGACTCAAAATAATAGTGCATTTTCTTTCTTCTGTTCCCTACGATTATTTTAATGCTAATATTCTGCTATACATTAAACTAGCTTACTGAAAAATATTGCCTTGATATCAAGATTGCTTATATTCTCCCCTTGGTTTCCTGCTATCTAATGGATGTTAACCTTACAAGGGATTTTATGAATACTCTGGGGGAACTGACCCTTTGAAATGGGATTGACGATGTAAAAAGTATGGTTGTAGCTGAACTGTACTTCTAGATTACTCTTATTGTTGTCTGAAACTGCTCTCTATGAGCTATTCCATTATAAGATTTAAGACTAGAAAAGGAAATTTCTTAGTCATTAGTAGAAATATGGAAATCAGCTTTAGCTTGCATCCAAGTTGACAGGTTAATAAATATTAAAAGCTAAAGAGAAAAATAAGAATTCTTGACTCAGTTAATTCTAAATGATATAGCACTTTTTACACCCTGAGTTTATACTGTGTCTTGGGAAAAATACATATGAAATATTATGTAGGGTTATTTTGTACTGTCATCTTTAAAATACACTGGTTTATGACATATTATGTCCATGGAAAACTATAATAGCCATGAGTCAGAGAATTATTTAAGAATATAGTTCACTTCTGATGGCACACTTAATTTGAATGTTACTATTTTGGATGTAAAATTATTTTTTGATTTAAAATTAGGCATATGCATTTTGTAACAAATAAATGCAAGAAGCATTTATATTTAGGTTTAATTGTAAACCGAAGAGTCAAAGCTAATCTTTTTCCGTAAGCAATAGAATACTGCATTAATTCCAGTAGCTGATGCATAATGTAAGAAACCCTTAATAATGGAAATGAAAATAAATAAATGTCCAGCTTGCGCGCTTAGGAGAGGAGGTTGATAAATCTCAGTGCAAATGCATTGAACTTGGTACAGAGTTATACCTTAGACACCGTACCATTGGAAAGGTATATGCAACATTTCATAGTGTTCATATTGCAGTTCTTCAAGAATGCAAATCAGAAGGGAATTTTTAAGTCTTCTGATAGCTTGAAAGTTCTTCTTAAATTTCTTTTGAATGAGCTTATCTGCATTTTCACATTAGGTTTCCTGAATATTTTTTCTCTGTAACATTTGATTATATGTTGTTTGTTTAATCTATTTATTTGCTTTATAAACCTAAGAAAAGAAAACATCCTTCTCATTTCTATCTTCTCTAATACTCAATTCTCTATATATTTCTCTGCAGTAGGGTACATATGCATATAATTTGCAACTGGCTTTTTTTCTATACAAACAACTAATGATTAATATAAAAGAGCTCAGATTGATTCAGATACAATAGGGGCTGAAAAGTGATGGCTGATGCAAACAGGAAGGGTGATTAGTATTGTTCTTGCTGCATGATGAATTACACTACATCATGCATTAAAACAATGAATTGTCCTTCAGGATATCAAAGACATTAGCAAACAACATGATGGCAAATATATAGTCTTTTATCTGATGGGGACAGTACACCTCACAGAGGATTGTAAGGCTGGAGGAGCGTCAGCAGGATTGTCAACGGGATTTTTGGAAGCTGGCTGTGTGGAGCAAAGCAGCTGCTTGGTCTGTGAAACATACTGCCCAAAATAAACCTTTTACAGTGAGCTCTCTTGCTGCCTCTTTTTGAACAGTTGTTACATTTTAATCATCATCATCACTTTTCTTAGATGAGTGAAGGTCAAATCAAGTCAATCAAGGGTGGAGGCTGGAAAAAAGCAGTAATTGTCTGGTGCCAGTCTCACAGATGAAGCAGCAGAGACCTTTCAGAGCAGTGACCCACACTTCAAAGTCAGCCTCAAAAAACCAACATCTCCCCTGTTTGACAGTCCTGATGCTCTTGTTCTCCAGCCTCCAAGCCTGATGTGCTTCAGTGGTAAAAGTTTCTGAAGACACAGCATGCACCCCCTCTCACTTACAGTAATACTTAGAGGAGAATTTGCTTTGGAGGCGACTGTATCACTAACCATTGAATTTTTCAGTAATATGTTCATGATAGATAGCAAAACACGCCTGTAAACGAAATAGACCATGAACGCCTCTCCGACTTCAGGCCAGCTGTCCGGTTATGGGTCACATCCTTACAGCTAAACTAACGTTTCAGAATAGGCTGGCTGCATCTACACTACCTGTTGTGACTGTTCCTTGGCCTGAGTTAAACCCAGTACCATGTCTAGACTGGCCTGGGAGGTGCTGAACCAAAGCTGCACCTTGGACCTCACTGGCAATATGACAGACAGCACTAACATGTACTAGTCCATAAGCCCTGGTCGGTTTGGTTTGTAGCTGTAGTTTTCTTCTGTCTGTTGTCTTGTCTTAATAATTCCTTCATATGCAAGACTGCTTTTTTTCAGTATTTACCAAAATGGGCTATGCTACTACTGCAGCTAATAATTATTTTTATATTAGTAATGGAAATATTTCTTTGGCATTATTTTAGGAAATTTCATTTATATTAATATGTCACAGCGCTTGAATATTGTAAATTACATTTATATTTATGAATAGCTTGTAGGCCACTATAATTAGCAAAAAACACCTCCAGGACAAATACAAGAAAAGAATAGAATAAGCAAAGAATAAGCAAAGTCCTTCACCTTTAACCACCGTTTCCAGTGATCTGGTGGGCTGATGATAGGAAAAATACTTGTGGTGTTACCTCACAGTCAGACACCTCCTGGGTGTTAATCAGCAGTTCTAATTGTATCTTTCTTAACTTTATGAAGAGTTCAAGCACCTTCATTTTTTATTTATACATGCTATGATGGACCTGTTCACTGGCAGGTGTTCAGAACTATGCCAGAAATTTAAGTCCACATGCAAATGTAGGGAAGTAAGACTTCAGATAATGAGGAACATAAAACATGGTTATAAGTGCACAATTTTCACTTTGCATAAAAATAATACCCAACACCCGACAACAATTTTAAAGCTCTCTCCATTATTCCATCTGAACAGATAATTTACTTTGGTGTTAGGCTATTTTTTGCCCAATCAAAACTAATCATCCTGATCAACTCTAATGACATAATGTTTGAAATAGGATTATTTTGCTTGATCTGCTGCAGGGCATTAAAAATTATATTTCCTTCCAGGCTAGACTACATTAGTTCTTGTTCACTTGCTTAATTTCAAGGGAAACTTTAAGGAAACGGGCACTAATTCTCATTTAATTGGAATGGCGATACTTTCAACTCCAAAGCACTTCAACATTTCAGCTTTCAGCAGTAATTCTCAACTTTTCATAATGACTTTTTGTGTTTAAGACAGGTAATGATTTTTTTTTTGTATCATTGTTTTGTCTTTAACAGAGGGTTTTTTGTGGAAAAAAAATACTGTCAGAAATTTTTGAAATGTCATTCAGTGACGCTTTCAAAAATTTCTAAATTGTGTCTAAAAAACCTGATTTGTCATATGCATACCAAGAACACAAAGAGTGACAAAAATTACCATACTGAATCCCAGCAACACACCATCTACTCCAATACTCGTCCAACAGCTGCCAGATGTGGAGAAGTTTTTTAAATCTTACCTTCAGTATTCAAGCCCCTTTCTTCATTATGGACTTCCCTTAAGACTGAGGAATCCAGGGCTGGTCCTGACTTTCCTCCTCTGCTTTGAAGTCATTTACTTTTTATCTGTCTTGCCTGAGACAGCTGTTTCATTTCACTGATAGATGTTATGTCACCTCACAGCTATCTTGGGCTTCTTTCACTTTATGAGGGCTGTTTTCCTCTACACATTTTCATTTCAACTCTTGTCTTCTTATATAAATGATGAGCTCTTTAAAAACATACTACTGTAATCTATTGGCACAGATCAAGGAGTGTCTGCAAACCACAAATGAAACGGGTGTGTGGGTAGTGGTTATCTCAAGTCTATTCTATTCTAGACCCCAGAATCATAGACTTTGACATTTCACAGAGGAAATGAAACGGTCTTATATTTTATCTGGCATAACTATACCCTCATTTGTTTCAATTGCCTCAAATTACACTGGCAATATATACTGTTAGTAACAAGACCAGTTGTATCAAAGATAATAATAAAAATATATTTGTTTCAGACTGAAGCGAATTTTCAATTTGGTTGCTTTCCAAAATAGAGCCGCAGTAGAAGTAGTATATTAATCTGCAGAATTTAAGCTTTAATGGGCTAGGAAACATGCTTTTACGTTAATATGATTTAAACCTAAAGTACTGCAGTTCTATTAAAAATAAATCAGCTTCTGCATGCACGTCTGAATAACGGTGTTTTTTACAACTTGTATTGCTTTTTCTTTTCTCTAAAAGGAGGAGACAATTGTGAAGGGATTGACATGGGGACTGCAAGCTGCAGCGAGTAATGAAAAACATACCTAACAGCTGAAGTGTAAACCAAGTGATCTGATTATCATCTTCAACACGCTTAGTCTCTCAAAAAATATACAAGCAAACGACAGTAATTTGTGGGATTGGTCCTTTTTCCCCCCATTGTGGTGGTGTTTAATGCCTGATTCAAGCACAGCATCCAGGATCAGCGTAGGAGTCAGCCCACACCGGCCATGCTCCGTGAACGTCCGTTTCCTGGGCTGTTTCTGTGTGAGTGCTTTGATACGCAGCCTTTCTCTTCTTGCAGTTGCGCTCTCCTTGCCCAAGATCCAGCCTGAACCAGCTGGTTTGCACTGTCTGCTGTAGTTAGAGGCTCTTCCCTTTATGCAGAAAACCGGAGAGGGGAGATCACATCGGCCAGGTTGCCAAAGTCTCTGGTGACAGGGAAGAGCATAAAGGAGAACAGCAGGAGGGAGGAGAGCAAATATGAACTTGGACACTGGAGTGTCACTTTGGAAACACTATAAATTTCCATGACCTTTTTTTCTGATATGGCTTTTGCGAAGATACAAATGGGAAAATTGCTAGTATGGTGAATAGTGCAAAGCAGTAAAAGAAAACAGTGAGACCTGGCTTCCAGGAATCAATGGAAAAAAAGGGTTGGAAGCTTATCTTAATTTGGCACTGATTGTTAACTGCATGCGTCAGAGAAACTAAAGAAATGTTGAACTTCACTGTATGAACACAAATCTAGTCTTTATTAACTTCACAATGTGGGAAATTGGACCCATGGTTTTTACAACAGTAAAATGCTGATACTGGTGGTATAGTAGTATATTTTTGACTTCTTATTTGAGGGTTATTTTTATACTTCAGTATCAAATAATTTTATGATATAATTTATTTTATGTATTAACATGAAGCTCATAAGTATGGATACATATTTTATTAAAACAGCTATTATTAAGTTATAAACTATATTGAAATTTTTTTTGTTTCGTATGGACTTCATAAAAGTTGCAGTTTTATAATACTTTGCCTTTACTGAATCTTTAGTACTTGTCTTCTACTTCTAGAGTGTGATGAATATAGCTTCACTGTGGCCTGAAGTACACTTAAGTACACTCTAAGTGGATATGACAAGCTCTAAATATTCAGTAAGTACATTCATCACAAAGCTCTACAGAAAAAAAGATGTTAAGACAACAATGCTAAGGTTATAAAGCCAAGTGTTTGAAAGTAAAGACACTCCAGTGTGCAGCAGAATTTATCACCCCTTCTGCTGTTAGTCATTTATTAAGCAATTGAGTAGTCCCCTTTTCTAACAAGATCTGTGCTTCTGTGAGCAGTGATGTTGTGACCTATTGCTTGAGCAGTCTCTGGAAATAAAAATAATTAGTAATAAACTGAGCACAGTTCAGTCATGTCCACTGTTAATATTCATTCTTGAAGTTTAGCTGATCCTTCAGGTAACGTGATAGTGCTTTTGTGCCTGAATTAGGTACTATTTTAAGCAGGAGAAGAAAGAAAACAGGTTCAGGTAATGACTATTGAGTAATTAAGAGACTATCCTAGTTCATGAATGACATTAGAATGTAGATCTGAGGCTTTGTACCAAGAGCAGGCAAACACCCTGGGAGAAGAAATT
Organism: Calonectris borealis; assembly: GCF_964195595.1. NCBI lineage: Eukaryota > Metazoa > Chordata > Aves > Procellariiformes > Procellariidae > Calonectris > Calonectris borealis. Next base: position 141,058,130 of record NC_134313.1, read on the forward strand.
TTTCACAAAGTGTTCACTACTAGTGACTAATGAAAGATAAATGTTATGTTCAGGACTTTTAAAATCTTCAAAAGTTCTTATTAATATTGGTTTTGTAATATTTGATCTCTAAGTCTAACTGTTAGATAACCTTTTCATCTTCAGAAACGCTAAATCAGTAGGAGCTCCCTTGCCTAGGACCTGGCACTGAAATTGTTCAGAAACAGTAAATGCTGCAGTAATTGTAACTATAACTACATGAATAAAAGACCTTAGGTGCACGAGATGAGTTACCTTCTGGCCACTCAAATACTCTGCACATCTTGAGGATATAAAAGCACACATAAACCCAGTCATTTGGTCTCCAGCACGGTTGGGCTAAGTACTGGGGAAGGAGTCTAGCTGGGACATATTTCTGATTAAGTCATTTAATAGGGAATGCTAGAGGTGGCCTAAAGTTGTGTTTATTGTTCTTCAAATCCCGTTTCTTCACTCCTTGCATGGTTTACAGCTTGACCATATTGGAAGTGTTGAGACGACTTCTTTCTGCTACTTTGCCAATACGTTTATCATGTTTTATTTATATGACTTATTTCCCTACCCTAGAAACTCTTGCTTCCAAGACAAAGAAGTTATGACCTAGTAACCAATTTCTTCTTAATGAGTCTGTGTGGTATATGCCAACTATTTTAAGTATTACATGTAAGCTAATGTGGAGAAATAAGTAAGCAGATATAGGACTTTTGTAGCTAAAAAAAATGCAAAGGGCTTACTCAGAAAACCAAACCAACCTGTATTTTATTTTGTAATAAATGTCAATACAGAAATTATTCAGACTGAGAGGGTGCTTTTTAATGAAGCCTCATTAGCAGTGTATTATATAGCCATATTGAGGATCCAGTCCTACAGGAGACTGAGCACTTTGACAGTGATAATTATTCTGCATTTTCTCTGGCTCAGGCCAATTGTTTTCTTAGGCAGTAATTAATGAAAGGTTTATTTAGGAATCATGAGCTTTTAATGCAACAATGAGTAGGTATTCCACCTTAGGGTATAGCACAGATGCCTAAAAGTAATTTGCTTTAACAGACAGCACCTAGTCTCTATTCAGAACATTTCAAACAGAATTGAGTTTTAGCCTATGCTTCTAGAGCACTAGCTACACTTTAATAGATTGCCAAACAAGTACAATATGTGTCCTACTGACATCAATGAGTTTTGGATTAGGAGTATTTGATTAGCAGTTATTCATTTTATCTGAGTTTGGAGCATGACATGATGGTTCAACATAGCACAGGAATTAAAAGCTCAGCACATACTTAGCATTAGTCATGTAAAATTTACATGGAAAAATTTTTTTGTTTTTTTGTGACAGGATAAATTCCTGCAGCCTAGATTTCTTTGTCTCTTGGAATATACTAATGCTATCCAGTTAATTTTTGTCATTAAACCCTGAAGCATTTACTAAAAGGAAAAAATTTTAATTCTATCCCTTACACAGAATAGAAAATTTACTAACCTAAGATTAGGTAGAACACATTAGCATGTGCACAAGTACTTAATTACATTAGTGATGCAAATGTTTTGCAAGATTATGGTTTTGTAAACAAAATGATCTTGTTATTATAGAGAATTTGTGATAACTGCAATGTGAAGGAGGCTCAGAGGCTATGAGAAATGAGGCACACTACCGTGTTTAGTGCCTAAAACAAGGGTTTCTTTAAAATCCATTGAATCCCCAAAATATTATTAAAAAATCACAATTTAATTTTACATGGTAGATTCTGTAAAAAAACTATTCTGATTTTATTCTTGTTCTGTATGGATTACTTTAACTTTAGTATAATACAACTGGAGCAATTTTTTCCCAGCTAAACTTCTGGATGTTCTAAATCCCCAACAATATCAAAAACAAGTGTGAGTACAGAACTAATTTCACACCTCCAATGCTAAAACTTGGAATACTTATTCATACATTTAATTTACAAAATATTATATGGCATGAAATATGCTGCAATGAATAGCTAGGATTCTTAGAAAACAGGGGATCATTTCACATTTACACCTGGCAGATGATAGTTTGCATCTTGAAAGTTGGTGCTTACATGTCTAAAATATTAATATTATTTTCTATCTATCTGAAGCTGTTTACTAAGTTTCTTACACTTATATTTTAACATTAAAGTGTTGATTATCATTTGCTATTAATAACACTTCTTTTTGCTTTCTTTTTTTTGGGCCATATTTCTTTAACATCATATTTTTGCTGAATTCTGTGGGAATCTTAGGTGAACAAAGATAACAGATTTGACTGTGAAATACTTTTATTGCTTAAATGCAAAGTATTCTTGCTTGATTAACAAATAAGAGAATCTGAACATAATTCTTCTTTGATGACCTTCTTAACTCAGCGTGGTTTTTGCCAGGGGCAGCCATCCCAGTCTTACAGCTATCAATACCCTTCTGTCAGGGCACAGCAAAGACTGGCTGCTCCCTAAGGGACAGGGAGCCGGGAGCAAGTCATGATGTGAGAGGCATTTATGTTGTGGAACATGGAAGAGTAGGAGGAAAAAAAAAAAAAGGATATTATTTAGGTTACAAAATCATGTTCACGGAAATTAGGATGCACTAAGATGCATAGTTGCTTGTGTAAGCCTCATTCCCCTTCCCTGTGTGAGCAGGTTGTGTGCTGAAGAATGTCAAAGTATTATGTAAAAATAGTGTAAAATCAGTTAGGCCATCATAAGATCTTTACATAAAGAAGCAGAAAGTGCATATTTTGCACTCCTTAAACATGAAACTGTGGTTTTGAAAACTAACCCCCCATTGTTTACAGCAGAACTTAAAGTGTTATTTCTTAGTTTTCGTAAAGTTCATAGAACTCCACAATCCTGTTTTTCCTCACTTGGCTTTAAGCTTTAAACCTGTGACCCATTTGTGCTGAGTTTCAGCATTTTAACCACGAGCCAAGAGAAAGTTGGTATTTTACTGTATTTTCACTGTATTTTTTAAGGAATATGTTAGCCAGAATATATAAACCAGAACCTTAATAAGTGCATTTTATCACTTTAAATCTAAATAAAATTAAATTTTTCTGAAAGGATAACAAGCCTGGGTCTGTGTCCAGAAACACTGTACAACCTGCAGCAGTTTGTGGCATCTCTGCTATAGCATATCATGAGGGGACCAGTTCTGGAACATTTGTTGGGAAGATGGCCAAAACTTTTCTGAGGAATCCAGCCACTGCAGGACAAACCATGATTTTAACCATATTTAATAAATAAATAAACAAATCCCCAGCTAAACATTAATGTAATTTCAAAGCCATTTCTTTTTTCTATGGATTTTCTCTCTGTTTTCCTGATTTTTGCCTGTTACATCAAAGAAGGTAGAAGACATAAAAAGGGCATACAATAGTTTATAATGGACAAAGAAAAACTTAAACTGCTCTCACTCCAAGTTTCCTTATGATATATGTTGGTACATGTAGATATAGATGCATGTATTTATATATATACATACATACATACACACTTGCACGCATGCAGAGCCAGATCCTCAGCTGATGGAAACAACAGCTATTACTTATGCCAACTTGATTTGTCACAGGGTGAGTATGTGTCATAAACAATGTCACAAGTATAAATAATGAAAGTTAAACAATACTATCCTATTTCTCTATTAAAATCTAAATATAAATGCATACATATATATACATGCAGACATATATAAATATATATATACACAAATATGCAAGAGACTGGTTTGCAGCTATCTGTCTGTCTATCTGTCCATTTATCTATGTAATTTCAAACAATTTCTGTAATACCATGATGCTTTACTGCCATGAAACTCATTTCATATGCCATCAGTCCCTTTGAAAATGATGAAGTGAGATCATTTACCCTGTTCTTGTTAATGGGCTGGGCTTTTTATTCTTACTACAACAAAATGAGAGAATAGCTTGGCAAATTCATATCCATTACTACAACAGATGCACTGCAGTGCTACTAGTCAGATCATGTTTAATATTTGTGCTAATAAAGAAAAATATTCTGTCATTTGACAAAGTCTGAAATGAGAAAATTGGTGTATTTTCTTTCTGTTCTGCAAAGGCTCATGTTCTGACTGAAAGTACACCTGACCTCCAAATTTCACATCTTTTTGTGAAAACTCCTGCAAAGTTCAAGAATGCTTAGGCACATATGACTTTGTTTGGGACTTGTGTAAGTCTGAAGATACCTACTTTTAGCATGAGGTTGTAATTAATAATACTTTGCAGGCATCCAAATGTCTCTAAACCTCTGCAAAGTTTAATTAATACTTATAACAACCTGGAGAGGTAGTCATGGGAGATAACGGAATTCTTTCACATGAATTGAAATGCAGCTGTCCCTGGACTGACATGTAGCAGCTGTTTAACAGGAGGTGGAAGCACCGTTTAAGGCTGGAGATGAGCTAAACGCAAGAGGAAATTTCAGTAGTAAATGTATACCGTCCAAGGTTGGTTGAAGGGTGGACATTATGGCGAATGCTCTGTTGACTGTATCATGATTCCATATGCCTGACTTACGGTAACTCTAGTTTGTTGTAGATTGATTAGGGAAATAGACACTTTACTAATGGATGCCTTCTATGTACTTAGATGGACAGATAAATAATTAAATGACTCAGATGCAAACAAAATTATATTTTCATAAAAATGATGCACCAAATGGTACTTCTGATTTCCCCAATGTGAGCAAAGCATCACAAATCAGAGCAGAGATATTCTATTAGTTTTGAAACCGTCTCTTGAGGATGCGTGGAGGAGCACAAGTAATATTTATTTTAAAAAAAGCTGTCATTTTAGTTCTCAAATAATAAGATGTCAATATAAAATCAAAATAAGGTAATTTGCTATTATAAGATCACTATTGATAGAGGTATCTTAAGCATTTTGGAGGCCTTGGTGACTGGAAGTCTTTGGGCACGTAAATGTGTTCACAGAGCAATTCTCCATCATATGCACTTCGGAAGTGATAAGCATGTATATTGGAGTTCTTAGAGTAATTTCTGTATACAGAATAGTGCCTTTCCAGAGTTTCTGGCAGGAAAAGGTTTCAAGAAAAGTGGCTTGTCATTAGGAAAGACAGTAAACAGCCACACAGTTTTATCGGGATTAGAGAATCTGCCTGTACAGTGTGGGGGACTCTCCTCCCATAGTGCTTGCTGGGGAACCTTCGGAGATTTACAACAGGCCCAGGTCCATAGCCTGCACCTTTGGATGACTCTGGCTGTTGATGTGGCTTTATTAAAGCATCCATTGTAGTTCACTTTCATTAGTGCCATATTAAAGGCTTAGAAGCTAATACAACTCTCCATTTTCTGCTGTTGTAGTTCATACAATATTAATAAATTAAATATCATTACCTTCAAATGATTTGTGATAAAGAGAGTCAGCAATATTTCCCTGGGTTAGTTCCTTCATTTAAAGAGACATGCTTCTACTGCAGAGTGGTAGTGGCAATAGTATTTTGACAAACAGCTATAAAACAAGAAAAAGTCCTCCTTTCCTGTATTAATCCATCAGGAAGCTTTTAGAGATTCATCTTGTCTGAAATATTCATAGGCAGCAAAATGTCCTGAATGCCCTACAGAATTTGTGCAGAGTCAGGCAGATGATTGATAGTGAAGTTCTGTTCTGAGTCACTCACAGTATGTAATTCTATTTGTCTTGCCAAACACTAAAGAGCAAGCAACTCATAAAATGTAAAGGTAACGGGGTCGTATTTTCCCCCATTTAAGAAAGAACCTGGTGTCTCCACTTTCCTGTACTTCATTCAATGTAACAAATTTCCATTAAATCAAAGGAGAAAGGCACAGTGTTCCTAGTGGAGCACTTAGAAACTGTATTAGGCAGGTGTCATTTATTATATCATATATATGTGTATATGATTTCAAAAAACTTCTCCACAATTTTACATCGTAAACATCTGAGATAAATAAATAGATAGCTCTCTCACTTCATTTATAATGACATTGAAAATATATTGAAGATCCTACCGTTCAGTCCTTAAGTAGAAAAATCCAGCAATCCCAATAGTTCACTAAAATACCTTTAAGTCAGTAAATATTGTCTTAATTTACCTGGTTATACTATGACAAAGGAGGTAATAAAATACACACATCAGGTTTGGTTACCTACTTTTGTTAAAATGCCACGTGGTTTTTTGGTTTTGGTTTTGGTTTTTTTTTTCAAGAAAATGCTGGTCATATTTGCATGGCCAATCATTAGTTTATTTCCATTCCTCTACTGTTCTGCAAACTTCTAGGGAAAGACACCTGGACGGGTACAAAAATATAAATTAAAGATCAAGTGGCAGCTTAAACTCTGCCTTTCATTGTTTTTCTCATGTTAAGCTAGGCTATCAAAATGGTTGGACACTTTATATAGTGTTTATTTTTTGTTTTGGCTGGTGTCCATGTAGCTGCTTTTGCAGTGGGCCTCAACTGATACATGCGACCCTCTGTCTTTCTGCTGAGTCCCGCTGCATCTCTGTGAAAACCTGTTTCGACAGAACTCGTACAATGTCCTGCTGCCAGGACACTGCTGGGAATAAAATCTAACCATACCCAAAGGTGATGTACATGTTCTGTAGTTTCAGAGCTGGACACGCTCAGCACCACGCTGACTGGGAATAAAGCTATTCATACAATAATGTCAGTGTCCTATGTAGCATCCTTTGCAACCGTCAAAGGTATTACAGCTGAATTGTCTGCCTTTTGCCACATTTCACCAAACTGGGAAATTAATGAAATACTGGTAAAGATCCTCACTGGCTTCCCCGAGAATTCACGGCATTCCCCAAGAAAGTGGACTAGGTAACTTGTTGCTTTCCCTGACACTTTAACACTAATAAGGTACTCAGTGACCCAGCTGGTTTGTGCTGGATTTTACTATGTACCACGTGAACACAAGTTGAGGAAAACTGAAACTCTACTCCAGACTTCAGTAGGGAAAAAATATTTCCTGATCCCGGCTGGCAGTCTGCATGTCATGGATGCAATAGGGGAGACCCAGAGCTCAAACTGGTGGAAACGCGTTGGCCTTGTTAGTGGGAACAATACATACCACTGCATTAAAAATTGTCCCATGTTTTCTAAGCATGGGTGCTGTAGGATGTGGGAAAGGAAATATACATGTTCAGAGACCTTGTTTTTATATCAACTCAGTAAATTCAGCTATTTCACCTCTTCTGAGGGCAATTGACTCTGTGAAAGACTGCAGGATTCCCTAACTTGCAGGACTTGTCATGTTTGTTTTCCTTCTACTTCACACAATGGCCATGCAGCGCAACTGGAACCACATTTGTTTGAGACTATATACTGATACAAAGTAGGCATTTAAAAATGTGTTTACAGTTGAAAACTGATCATATAATAAAGAAAAATCCAGTTGTAGTTGGAAGAAAAGGAAAAGTAGAGAAAAAGGGGAAGAAAAAAGAAAAAGCAATGAGGGGTTTACCCACCCCATACAGAGGGAAATTCAAATTAGAGACAGGAAGGAAAAAGGGGGGAAATTAAGAACAGAGGAGTGTAGAACAACACAGAAAAAAACTCTGTCTCTGTGAAAAAAAAAATTTTTATTCAACAGCATCTTTCTGTTGCCCTGCAATAATTGTGCTTGGACAATGTTCCTCTGTTAGCTTGTTTATTGAATAATACCCTATTTTTTCAAAAAACATTATTTCTCTTGCATTTTTTTCACTGTTTGCCCACTTTTGTTTGTTAAATCAGATGAGTGGAGGAGAGCATGAGGCTTTCTACTTTTATATAGAACAATTTTATCTGCTGGTAAAATTATGCATGGCACAAAACGGCTCATAGAATTGCCACAAATTAAGCACCAATTCACCCTTCCAAATGTAGTCTAGATGAACCAGCAAAAATATACTATAAATTTAGAAGTGTCTCCACATGCAAGCCTGTTTTTTTACATTCTTATTCCTCTAAGCCTCATTGAAATCAGTAATGCAAACATCCTCTTTCAATCATCAGCAAAGACAATTGAAAAAATTACAAAAAACCAATAAACTGTAAAAGTAGGATTAGTGCCTTCTGGCAAGATATTAATGGTACTGATTATACTCATGTCTCAATAAAGACTCAATGGGCCAGATCCTCAGCTGATATAAAGTAATGTCAGCAGAGCTGTGCTGCTTTAATATCCCAGGTGAAGATCACATTCTATTTAGGGAAAGCCATGTTGCATCCTTGGTTCCAGAATCTAATTACCTGGAAATGCTGGGGAAGAGCAGAAAAGCGTCTTACTTCAGGGGTCTATGTCTGAGCGAATGAAGAGCTTATTGCCTGCCATTAGTACTCTAGAGTGCACTGTAGTTAAACAGAAGGATACCTGTGAGAGGTACAGTTGCCCAAAAATAAATCAGCTGCTTCTCTGCTTAAAATGTGAAAATAGAAAGAGGGATAAAACTCACACTCAGTATTACCTGGATTCTTGGTCCCGCCATGAAGCCCATGGGTCCCATCATGAAGCCCATTCTCCTCTGTGATCAGGCTGATGGTTGACACTCTGGTTAATTCCAGTGTGGCTGGTACCACTGTGCAATAAGGTCAACAGAGAGACTCAGGCTGTGATTTCTGTCCTCTGGGCAAGTGTCAAGGAAGGTAGAGTAAATGTCTTTTGAAGCCGTTTTTGTGGGCAAAACTGAATGGTAAAAAGGTTAATTATTTACACTGTCTGCCAGCAGTGTAAGAACAGCATGTGTTCAGAACGGGAGTCAGACTCCTGCTGAGAAATATGATCAAGATAAAACAAATGCCAAGAGACTGATAAAACAATGCAAATGATAATACTTGCCTAGCTTGGTAGAGCAGATGGAACAGGTGAGGTCATTCTATGAGGATGTCACCGTATGGAGGCAAGAATATTAACAACAACAAAGCTTGATAAAGGACAAAAATGGAATTATCACGAGTAGAATACATGTTTACACAGAATGCTGTTATAGATACATGGTGAGATATTTTGACGACTGCTTTAATGAAGAGCTCAGTAAAGGCGAACAACCATTGGTTGAGCTCACTGTTGCGCAACCAAATTTTGACAAGTTCCAAGAGGCATCAGGAACGTTCAAACAACAAAGCTTCTGGTATCAACCCACTGAATTTCACCGAAGTATTAAACACACGAAGGGAGGCGTCAAACAAACTTTCTACGCATTCATTTCATTTGTTTGGAGGTTTGAGAAGAAACCAGCGGACTTTTCAAAAAGAAGTGGCTGTATACCCAGTCTTTAAAAAAGAAGATAAAATGGAAGAAGTGTGAAGGTATTCTGTTCCTGTTTATGCCCGATAACAGCCTATCTCTGAGGTCCTTTTACATTGACTGATTCACCCTAGAAAGGCAATATAAGTCAGATCATTGTAGAATCAATATGAATTCCAGCAGAAGATGTTCAAATTTAGCTACTCCTTGAGAAAAGTAAGAAATATAGTCAGAATATACACATATTTTTATATCATTTTCAGAAACAGGTAATAAGGTCCCATGCAATGACTTGTGAGATACAAAAAAATAATTTAGAAGCTCTTAATAAAGTGATCACATTGCCTTGGTTGTGTATTTTTGGCTCAAAAAAGCTGCAAAAGCAAGGAACAGCATTTCTGTTTTGCTTGATGGTTGGTTGTCAGATTTTGGACAAGCCTAAATAGACTTAACCCCCAATTTCAGTACTGACATAATTTGCTATCTAGGACCATTAATTACTAATAAAAATTGGTGAGGGAGGAATTTTAGGCATGGACAAAGAGCTCAAATTCTTCTCTTCTCTGCCTGTGGAGAATTATAGCTCTATTTAGCTACTAAGAAAGACCCTGTTTATGTTGTACCAGGCCAGGTGTTCCATATGAACATGAACTTGGTCACTTCGCTAAGGAAGAAAAGTACAGACAAGTGCATGAAAAAAAGGGACTTGATTTTTTGTGTCCACTAAGGCAATATGGGGAGACAAAGTTCTAATAAGAAGTGATAGGAAGTCTATGCAAATCCACACATAGCTGAAAAAGCAGAACCCAGCTCAGCTGGAATAATGAAGAGAGATTAGATAAGTGCCTTTAGGAAGTCTCTTATGATGGTATTTGACCCCGTGTCCATTGAAAAGAAGGATGGAGGGCAGGGCAATATCTAAAAGCAGTGAATACGAATGACCAACAATAAGAAAAATACCCCAATATATTCCAGAAGAAGATAGGGTCAGTCTGTAAGAGAGGTCATGTAAGGCCTATAAAGCCAGGTCCCCAGTGAGACATGAATTTCAGCAGGCCTCAGGAATGGTAAATAAATTTTCTCTATGTGTGCCTCCAACACAACTGAAGGTCAGGCTGATGAGGGGGCTGCAACAAATGCCCTGACTCGTATGGGAAGTCTTCTCTGGTAAGGGAACTTTCTTGAGACAGTAAATAAATGTGAGCGCAGTGGCTAAAGACAGAAGAGCTGATCTTAGCAAAAATATAGCCATTGACTTAAATTTTGCTAACTGCTTAGTGAAATATCCATGACTTTTTGTCCTCAGGTGTTGTTTGGAAGTATTTTTTTGGTACTGCCTAATCAACTGACATATGCATATCCTTGTGCAATATTTTTGCCTTTGTTCTGTTACTATAACCATCATCACCCCTATCCCCTACCTCTCTAACAATGGAGATTTTTCTGTGGAGATCTACGTATCACACATATACTTTTGTAGAACTCATTAGCCCTTATATTTAAAAAGAAAATGTAGTCTCTCATTTCTCTTTTTGAACAGCCGTTTTTCTTTTCTGACAATGGCTGATACAGAACAAAGATTCCCTTCTCACAGAGCTTTTTTTTTGCTTACCACATTATCCACAGCTTCCCTGTTTTTCACCTTCGGTATTTTAAAAGGCAGAAACTGAACTGGGTTTGATGCATTTCATTTCATCTGAGAAATAAAAGAAATACAGGGTTGAAAGCTTAGAGACGGACAAAGGGTTATTGGAATCTATGACTCCTTTTGCAGCTTTGTCTTCTGTAATGCTTTCCTCTTAATATTAAAAGCCGATCATTCAGTAAAAAGTATAGCAGAGAAAAAAATACCCAAAAGTCACTTTTGCTATATTCAATAAATATTAAAACTCTAAGATGTGCTATCATTTTATGACCCTATGTGGAGGACTATTTTGACTGCTTTGATATATACAATTTGACAAACAGATATGTTTATATCTCTGCGTATACAAATGGATTACAGAGTATAATTTATAAAAAAGAAGTACACTCACTTGCCAGATACAGGGGCTTCTTCTCCCACTTAAAATTTTCTGCTTTTTTTTTAACCCTGTGGAGCTATTTACTTTGAAATTGTAACAAATAGAAATAAATTTTTTTCTGATCCTGATAACTTGCACTTTGTGTTTGGTATCTGACAAATCCCTTTCCGATAGTTTTTCTTGATGTTATTCTGCCTCCAAATACAGAGAATGTTACAATTTTGGTCTGACTTACAAGAGTTTAGGAATGTGTTTTCACTTCCTTCCCAGGGGACATTGTTATCCTTTAGCAACTCTATTGTCTGGTGTAGCAGAAGGAAGCTTACGCCTTTGATGTGGATTCCTTTTAAAGCAGCGCAGAGTATTAAACTAGTGATTCAGAGTTGCAGAGAGTCAAAACCAAACAGTGCCGTTTCAGAGAGCATTCATGAATTCAGCTTCAGGAAAAAAAATTAACACTCATGGCCAAAGGATAGAATAGCAACTTTAAATTTTATCTTTTGATGGGTCACTTAAAAATTAGTGATATGAATGGCAGCATAACTGAGAGCATATTATCCTTATAATTAAACCGTGATTCACCTGGTAAAAAAAAATATTATTTTCTTAAAATTCGCACATTATCTACTTCAGTTTAAATTTGAAAGAGAAAGATGACAAGTTAATGGGAGCTACAATAACACTTTGGTTGAGACTTAATTAGTGGGCGCCATCAGGCCTTTCATTTTGCATGTTATTAATCTTTTTATACTGAAATTGTTTTAGCAAATCACATTTCACAATTTTCTGCTTGTGTTTGGCAGCTGAACCCAAATTCTCTGGGATGAAATTGGTTGCTCTGGTTTACTCTCATCTGTGGATGAAAAGTTAAATCACACCCAATTACCACCTACTTTGGCACAATTGTATATGAACAGAAAGACCAGAATTAGCATAACTACCAACCGAGAATGAAATGAATTATTTCTAGAAGGATACATCCTGGCACCATCATGTTGTTCTGCATTGCTTGGACTCAGTAGTAAAGCTTAACTTCTGGGGATGCATACGCTGTAGCCAGAAAAAAGAACTATGTAAATTTCTATGTATAGTGTAGAAACCTGCTTCTGAAAAACTTCATTGGAAATATGCAAGCGTTAGACATGAAACCTGGCGGAATGGTCAGGCCCAAGGAGGCCAGTGTTTAGTGGTGTACCACGGGGATTGATACTGGGACCAATGCTGTTTGACACCTTCATTAATGATCTGGAGGTTGGGACAGAGTGCACCCTCAGCAAGTTAGCAGGTGATACAAAACTGGGAGGAGTGGCTGGTACAGCAGAGGGTTCTGCTGCCATCCAGAGGGACCTGAGCAGGCTGGAGAACTTCCAGAACCTCTTGAAGTTCAAAAAGAGAAATGCAAATTCCTGCATCTGGAATTTCCTCCTCTGGGGAGGAACTCGTATCACTGCGTGCTGGGACCACCCAGCTGGAAAGCAGCTCTGCAGAGAAGGACCTTGGGGTCATGGTGGACAACAAGCTGTCCATGAGCCAGCAGTGCACCCTCCTGGCAAAGACGGCCAATAGCTTCCTGGGCTGCATTAGCAGGAGTGTTGCCGGCAGGTCGAGGGAGGTGATCCTTCCCCTCTACTCAGCACTGGTGAGGACACACCTGGAGTGCTTGTTCCTGTTCTGGTCTCCCCAGTACAAGGGAATCATGGACATACTGGAGAGAATCCAGCAAAGGGCCACGAAGGTGATGAAAGTACTGGAGCATCTCTCCTGTGAGGAAAGGCTGAGAGAGCTGGGACTGTTTAGTCTAGAAAAGAGAAAGCTCAAGGGGGATCTTATCAATGTGCAAAATAACTGATGGGAGACAATGAAGAAGAGGGAGCCAGACTCTTCTCAGTAGTGCTCAGTGACAGGACAAGAAGCAATGGACACAAATTAAGAAACATGAAATTCCATCTGAACACAAGAAAAACTTTTTACTATGAGAGTGGTCAAACACTGTAAGAGTTTGCCCGGACAGGCTGTGGAGAATCCTTCTGTGGAGATATTCAGAAGCTGTCTGGACATGGTCCCTGTGTTCTCTAGCTGACTCTGCTTAAGCAGGGGAGTTGGACTAGATGATCTCAAGACATCCCTTCCAACTAAATGGTTCTGTGTGATTTTCTGCAATATGATGGCATATTAACGATTTTGTATTGCACCATTCATTCAGTGCTATGGATCAGTAATAACACTTGCTTCAAAAATTAATCTTATCTTGTTAATATTTCTGGACACCTTCCTCATCTTCTCAGTTGACATACTCTGGGTTTTATCAGCCAATTCAATGGAAGCCATTGGTAGAGAGTCAAAGACAAAGGGACTCCTCTGTAGACAGCTAATCCTAAATCTCTGAAACCATGCCTTATGGCAAGGACAACAGACATTAGTTTTCTAAATGAGTCTACCTCAGAGCTGAACGAGTGATGGTGTATCCCCTTAGCCATAGGTGTAAGCATTGGGAACAACCTGCAGATGTGCCATTGCTGGCTGGGAAAGCAACAATTGAAATGCATATTAGATATCATATTCGGTCTCTTGGCTGCTTAAACTCATGCCCATCTGTCAGTATGGCAGTATGCCGGTTAACAGTGCTAAATGCCAGTTTTTCAGGTCTTGGGATAAACTGGAGATACACTTAGGTAGGCAGCTTGAGCATGACACTAAACATAATCTCTTCTGCAGGAGTCACTGCTTGGATGATGGTATGAAGATGTCAATGCCTGCCTTTTCTTGTGATTTTACTGACTGACGTAAATGCCAAAGATGTAACAGACAAGGAGAGAAAACTAAGAGTTTGGGAGCTGTAGCTGCCAGAAGGACAGTTTGCATTTTGTGGACAGTGTGAAAGATTCTTTAAGACTGCAAACAATGTAAAACACAAGCTTTGAGGTCCAGCAGTAAACAGAATATTTTCTTCAGAAGCTGAATGCAGAGGAATATACTTGTATGAAAGGAATTCGGGAGACAATTTCAGCTACAAATATTCCAGACTAGCTCTCAGTGCCATTTTGTGCAGCTAAAAACTTAAGCTGCGGTACAACGAGTGGTATCAAGCTGTGATTGTTAAAAAATTATTTTGCTAGTCAGCCTTTTTGTTATCTCTTTATATAGATAAATTTCAACCTGCTCATGAACTGTTTGCTTGCTATCACTAGCATTTCAGTAGTGTGAAGTGTCCTTTAATGGAGAGAGTTTTGCTTCTTGGTATCAGCTCTGCTACAGTAAGGAAATTATATTCTTAACATGTTTTACTGGAGATGAATTTAAAGTTTGGCACAAGCTTAAGTGCTTTGTTGAACTGAACACTGTAAGTATAATCTTCATAAATTGCTTGCATTAACCAAAAAGTGTTAATTAGTAAATAAGCTTCATTTTGGAAAAGGCTGCATTCATTTATTAAGTTAAATAAAAAATCTCTTCCCTTTGGGTGGCCCATGTAAAGAGGATGATAGATCACAGCCCAAATATTGAAGGGAACTAAGAGCTCCTTATTAAATATTTCCAACAGGTAGATCTCACCGTGAGGAGGTGGAGCTGCCTAATGCTCCATTATGTGTTGGGTGTTGGATACCTGTGGAGAAGCAGGGCAAAACAGGCTTTCAACCAGCAGCATAACTGTTGAACTTCATGGAACATTGTTTCTTCTATAGTTTTTCTTTTTCACACTATGGGGCTGCAGCTGAGAGCCATCATGATTAAATGGATCATGTCCATTTGAGTCCATGCTCAAAACCTGTTGTCTGGACCACTGAAAAGAACAGACTTTATTTCACTTGAGCCTGTGGGCATGCGAGCTCCATGGAAGCATCTATCGTCATGTTCTGCAAGGCTGAGACAATAGTGTATGTGTCCACTGCTCTTCGATGTGTAAAACAGCCCTGCTTATGAGGAGCTGGAGGAAAAGTAAGGAGAAAGCACCAGAGGTGCTTCTGGTGTTTGAATGGTTTTGCATGAAATGGCTGAAGGTAGAAGACTGACAGTGAACTGTAACCATGGAGATGCCTACCAGTTTTTAAGTTTAAAAAAAAAAAAATAAAAAAAAAAAAGGATTTTTCTTTTAGGAAAATAGCTGCTGTGACAGTGTCAGTCTGCTGGAGTTAATCCACCTTTCAGCCCTGTGCACGTGTGTATTCTCCATACAGGGTGTAGGAGAAGCTTGCATATACACTCTCTGAGCCCTCGTATAGTTGAGCCACTGTCAGTGTGGCCGACTTCCATGTGCGGTCATGAAGAGCAGGAGTGGAGACGCTCCATATGTGAATGGTGGCATGACAGAGTTGTGCCGGCAATGCGGGATTTCAGCTGGGGAGTGGGTTTAGTCCTCTTCTTTGTTAATCCCAGCCTCCCTATCCCCTGTTTACATAGATCCAACTGATTGCAGCTTCACTCTGATTGATTAGATTTCGCAAGTGGGTTCTGGGAATTGGAGAGGAGCTACAGTACAGTAGTAAGGATGTAGGTATTGTGAAGACTGCAACAGGAGTGACAGACAAGAGCTAATAAGCAGGACAGACACCTTCAGCCCACCCCAGGAAACCTGTGTCTGAAGAAGAAGGAAATATTATGTTAATTTTCATTGCAATAGGAGGTCCCCATCTGCTTGTCCATCTGCCTACACGTTGCTCTTACATTGCTCCGGTGAATGGTGAGAGAAATGCTTCTCATACTCAATACATGAATTCTCGCATCCATCCTCCCTATTTCCCAGTGCAGAAATACTCGTGTTCCCATTTTATAGATATGAAAGCAGTGCTTTACACTGAAAAGTGGAATACTTGCAAAATTTGCAGCAAGAAATAATTTTTGAACAAATTAAGTTCTGCAGGGAGTCCAGCATTTATGATGTAAGCTGGGCAGTCCACTCAAATAAGTACTGATTTCCTAGAAATATTTGTAATGAAATGAGTGGAGAGAGGAATAGAGTTTCTGGCTGCATTGTTCATGGTGTTGCCACTCAAACTATTATTGCACTGTTCAACTTGAAACTTACCAACAGATTTGACAGGGAATACGCTCCCAGAAATTTTATGAGATCTTCATTCTTCCTGCCAGAATGTGAATATTAAGTACATAACAGTAAGCTTCATCTTGTAGTTTTAAATAACTTTCACATTTATTTTTGTCTTTTGTAACTCTTTGAGATGCAAATTTCCTATGATCAAACTTCTATTGTCTTTTATAGTAGTTTTCCCAAAATAAGTCGAACCCTGCTGACCTTGACCAACACAAATTTTCATTAGAGACAGTTGAGCATTTCTTTTTAATATAAAAAAAATCTAAGCAGGATTTGTCCCTCAGTGTTTGAATGTGTGAAATCTGAAACACTTTTATAAATAGTAAACAGAATCACTTAGAAAAAAAAAGTATTTCAGAAACAATGATGGTGATAATGGAGATACAGTTTTAATCATGAGACTAAAAGTTTTTTGCTTTATTTATGCTATTTTAAGATCATACAGTTAAGTTAAAACATTCTAAACAGTGATATAGCAATAATTTAACAATGCAAACATGATAATTGTTTTTATTTTGTTTACGTTGAAAAGAAAAGGCTGATTTTTCTTTTACTGCAGTGACTGATCATTTTATCTTTTATTTAATGCACAGTTTTCTGCTTAGTGTTTTTAGAAGCTGGTTTTAAAAATACTGTAAAATGTAAGTGAGACTAGGTGAGCCTTCAACTGTTGTTATATGTCAACTCAAAAATAAAAAAAAAACAAAGTAAAAAAAAAAAAGTCAAACACATTTCCAAAGGAACACCAGAGAGCTTTCTGTGGCAGTTGGCAGCTACATAAAGGCATTATTTTGCAGATATTATTGTTGATAGGTTTGATATACAGCATGGTTTGTCTGAGCCAATGGGATATTGTCCTCTTAACAAATCTCATCATGCCAGCAGTGTTGCTTCTATAGGATGGCTTATCAGCTCCAACCAGAGTCTGCTACACTTGCACTTGCCTTCATAGCCTGAGAGGAAAATAAATTGTTCCCAAGCAGTTAATAAGAAAGAATTATTGTGAGTGAGACGCATGACATTATGAGAAAGCATGGTGTTTTACTGACTAAATGTTTCTTTGTAACCATCCCCATCTTTGCTCACTTGGCAATATTCCCTCTTCTCTCCCCCTCCCTCCTGCAAAAAAACCCCACCTCAGGTTCAGGGTAAATGAAATGAACATTTCATTTCTGGAACACAGTCTCCTTAAACGCTGTTACTGATGTGCTATTCTATTTCAAGAAGTGTACTTATGACATTTCTCCTCTGCATTTTAATATAGACATTGGAGCGGGCTGGAGAAGCATTCCAATACTGTCTGTGTTATGACAACATGCGTCTTCATTTTTGGTATCTATGCAGTTATAAATGAGCATATACAAATATATTACATAGCATGTGAATATTAGATCTGAATACAACTCTCCTTTTTCTGTGGGTTAGCAGAGCCATTCCTGCAAAATTAGGGAGTTATAGTACTGAAGGTATGCAGTTTATGGGCCAAATGCTTCTCACCTTACATATGTAAGTGGGTCCATTTAAATTAATGGAGCTACACAGGTAATAACTGTGAATGGCATACGGTCTTTTAGTCAATTCCTCACAACCATTGTCTGGGAATCAAAAACAATGGGGTCTTTGATAAACTGTAAGCTCATATGATGAATAATAAATACAAAGGGAAATGTAAGCATGTTGTTATACAGCTTTACTGTCTTTTATGGTGGTATGTACATAAGGTCTTGATTAGCCAAGCAATTAAGCATACCCTTACACCCCTGGTCAAATCACATTTTGGGTAAGGAGAATGCAGACAGTTTGCTTAACTGTGACTTTATCCAGAGCAAATAGGGAAATTAGATATCATATTTTTAATTGCATTTGTACAATTCTGATTCTCTGTAATTCAGCCATATCCCAGTGCTGTCATGCAGGGTGTTTCAGAAAGAACTGAGCATTCTTATGCAGAAACCACATCTGAGGGAATTGTTCAGTATTTTATTGCTTTGAAATGGAAAGTGACTGTGAAGATCAAAGTACAAGAGAAAAACACTGATAAATACAACAATATTACAACTCCTAAATGTTCTGGACTTCCTTAGTATCTGTAATCTGTGGATCTCAAAACATTTTCAAATATTATTTAAACCTTTTAACATGTCTGTAGACATAGTTATTCAGGATTATAAGTAGATAATATTACAAGCAGAAATGATCACCTAGTCTGTGAGAGCCACTAAATGACACAACTGCCTG
The DNA here is from genome assembly GCF_964195595.1 of Calonectris borealis. NCBI lineage: Eukaryota > Metazoa > Chordata > Aves > Procellariiformes > Procellariidae > Calonectris > Calonectris borealis. Next base: position 141,076,689 of record NC_134313.1, read on the forward strand.
TGTTAGCAGGGGACTGACCAAGAAAGTACCATATAGTGCTGCATATTTTTGAGACCACACAGCCAATTTCTAACATACTGGGAAATTGAACTTGCACCCTTCTTGTCAGTATTCCACTTCCTTTATCCTGGCTTTTGTCACGGTTAGATTTAGAACTTATCAAAACTCATGATGGACATTTCAAAGATCATGAATTCAAACTGATTTCATTGTTTTAATGCAAATCTGTATAGATTTTCTTTTTTTCAATCAATATTTGGTTTGTTAAGCCAATATGAAAAAATGCAATCTTCTTAGGACATGCAGTCATTTCATTAAAATATTTTGATAAGCCATAGGCAAGTTTTGAGATCTCAAATTCAGCTCAGCCAAAACTTTCCCTGACGTCAATTTGACAGTACAAGAAGTTTCAGGTCCCTTTTCCAGTGAAGCAGCTCACTATATGTATACAGCTGTGTATGTATAATATTGAAGCATTGCCCCAAATGTGCATAAGTTCATGTACTTTTCTTAGGACTATAGCTGAACCTTATCTATTCTCACTACATTTAAGAAAAGAAACGATTAGGTGTCTGAGATTTGCAGAAACAAGAATCACACAGTGCATCAAATCTGCATGTGTTGGTGAATATAGTCACAACAAAATGTATTATACAGAGCAACCAGTTGATTTGATTAATTCCTATTCAAAATAGAAAAAGAGTAGGAAGATTTATTACTTTTTATTATTCTGCACTACTAAAGCAAGTAAGAAGAGAAGGGGATAAGGGATAAATTGAATTCAAATCAAGATTGAGACAAGAAACATTCATAAATTCATATTCATGCTGTTCTCCCAGAGCTTCACAACTCATTGCTTTGAATTCTTCTCTTGTTCTTATCTAGGCCATCCTCCATATGGCTCCATATGCCTCAGTTTTTTCACCTTGAATTAGTTTTTTGTTTTCTCCCCACCTACCCATAGCCTTTCTTAAAACTCACATCTAAGAACCTTAGACTTCTCTTCCTTGTGCTATTAACAAAATATTAACAATGATCTGTATTAAAACATCTTCTAAATAAATTTGTGGTTAAAATGTATGCTCAGTCATTTTGCAGCAATTTGCAGTCCAAGTCAGTATACATCAGCATATCTCTAATGAATTCCGCTCCATGCTGATTCTTGAACATTGCCATGTCCAGTTCAGAACTTTGAAACAAAATGCATGGAGTAACTAGGAAATCAGCGACCTCCTGAGACTCTTTTCATGCAGAGAAACATCTGGTGCCCTAAAATAGAGTCACAGGCTTAAAAGCAAGTAAAAACCAATGTACACCTGTTAATCATGATGGGGCAGAGGGACATTAAAAAAATGAATAAAAAAACTAACTTCATGTAGGTTTTTGAAAAAGAAAAAAAAAGATAATTTCCTAAAATGGCTGAGAAGCAACTGACCTCTCAAACAGATAGAGATTTGCAAGTGGGAAAGAGGGAAGATAAGAGGAAAGATAGTGTTTTAAGAGGGCTGCAGCTCCACCAGCAAGAAGAGGTGAGGAAGCACTGTGGACTAGCATGGTCTCGCTCCGTTCCTACATTCTTGTTGTATTATGAAGGGGGTGTGTATGTGTGCCTCTGTGCATTTGTGTTTGTATGTGCGCACACGCTCATGGGAATACAGTCCCTCTGCTCACTGATCAATCTGTGATAGCTGTACATAAGGGAAATGGAAGGGCAAAAAACTCACCAAGCACTGCATATGGTTGAATTAGACATTTTTTAAGGCAAAGTGCTAACTCCTGGCTAAGCTAAATGACAATCCTTTGTCCTAGAGAAAAAATTGCCTTTAGCAGACTCTACTAATAGTGTAGCTGGTAGAACCAGCCATACTAGTAGGCCTTTTCTTTATATCTCACTCTTAGGACTGGAACAATGTGACAACGTTACTGTGATGTTCATAAAAATATAGTTTTTGTCTAATTGAGGTAGTCTGAACTTCCCTGGGGGGAAAGATGCACTGGACCAAGCACAGGACATGGAATTCAAATTTTCATTTGAATGCTGAAGAAACAAATCCAGATGAAAACATTGTTTAAGTAAGTCCGTTGCATGTTTAGAGTTGTAACGTTAAAGTCTTAACCAAATTGTCTTACCTGTGCTTAGTGTCAGTGGCAATTAAGCTTAAATTTAAATGTGTCCAAAATTATTTGGACACATTAAACAGGGGACACATTATATGGGTACAGCTGGTTAAAGTGTGTTCCAGTGGAGTGAATCTGCATTGCAAGGCTGTGCAGTTTTCCACTAAGAAGCTGAAGTGCAGGATGTATCAAAGTAGGAGAAGGACAGAGCTGGCTTCCATTCCCTAGTGGAAGAGGGGATACTGTGAGGGTAAGTCTCAGAACTGATTCTAGCTCCTTGGAGATCATCAGTCCCCATCAGCACATAGACAAATGTGTTTATGCATACAATTAGGTAAATTTTTATCTGGCAATACCGAGAACAGTTTCACATTAAAAGCTGTTTAAGAAAAAAAATGTTTACCAGGGTCTGTCCTGAATAAAGGTGCTAGTTTAGATAAGGGCTCCAATCTACTATATATTTAACTGTAGATAACCCTCAGAGTGATAGCTGATATCTTCCATTAATGAGAATCTTTTTGGTTACGGAAAAATTCATACTATGTTTTAGAGCTTCAAGTGCAAAATCAACTTATTTAAAAAAACATATATGTCTACCTTTTTAACATTCAGTTCTAAGAACAAAAGGATCTCTATGAATACTGCAAAAATGTATACAACATTTAGTATATATTTTCTATTAAAGCAACATTAAAAAGAAATTAAGAGATGTTTCAGAAACTTCCTTCCCAGTTCTTGCAAGTGCATAGAGTGGTATAAACTATTATTACCACTCAGCAGGCGATTGACACCTCTCTGCAAAGCCACAGGAATGAAACACAGGGAATTTGCCTTGCCTAACTTTGAAGGTGGCTCAGGCTAACCTTGCTGATGATAGCAGATTCTGCCCTGTTGAAACTCATATATAACATCTTCAAAATGTCTCAGAAGGACTCTTAGCAGCAGCCAGCTCTGGCATTCACTTTGTCAGTGTAAAGTAGGTATTGAACCGTAAGTTTGTAGTTGCACAACTACTATTATTCTCCTTGCTTGTTCTGGGCCTTTAAATATCAAAGCACCAGCTGATCTGCTAGGTTTAGGATACTGCCAATGCTATGTCCCATAGAAAAATAGCATGTGGTTACCTAATTTAGGACTATGTATAATAGCACATGTTCTCTGCTATCTCTATAGGAAAACGAAGTCCTTCGGCCTTGGAGAAACACTACAACATAGCTGTCAAGGAGAAGAGGAGGATCTGGCAAGACTAAATACTCATTACCTAAATGATTATCAGATGAATGATTGGGGCTCTCTGGCCATGGTCCAAGCAAATACTCGTCTTTTAGATTGTGTGTGGATTTTTTTTTATCACCTCCCCTTCACATGACTCCCATAGCTCCCCAAAGTTTTTAATTAGCTCACTCTTCCAAGCTTTCTTTCCAGTAATTTTTGTTTGATCTGCTTAACTTTGTTAAATGTGCTAATATATGACCAATGTGCCAGTTACAAGATGCAGCAATCAAAACCTGAACCCAAAGAAGAGAAAGAAAGCTTGCTATTAATTTCCTTATTTAGTCCCTGCCAGATGTAAAATACCATCTATGCTACTTTTCAAATTAAGGCACATATAATTTTTTTGCACAGCTTTTCAGACTGCTAAGTGTCCTCCAGCCGAGCTAGGCACTGATACTAATCAGGCTAAGGCTTAGGCTTAGACTCACAACACATGTGGGTTGAATTAACAGGGAAACTTAGTTTTGGCATTTCTTGATTTCTGAATTTTCAGTCTGAATAGTTCTTTTTTGGTTTTTTTTGGTTTTAAAATTTTTTGAATAATTTCCTTTCACCTGAATGGGTTAATCTGCGGTAGCTATTGCATCTGTTAGTTGCCCTTGATAACAATACCTGGTACCCAGGTGTGTATTTGCATAGTGAGTGATCTGGTATCACTTTACTGATGATAGTTTACACCAGCTGAGAGTCTGGCCTACTACTCCCAACTAGTTATGGACTTATTTATTTGCTCTGGCCTGCCTTCTTTGCTTAATAGTACCCCTGGTTCATAACACTAATGTACCATCTCAAAACCTGCTGAAGCAAAAAAGTTTAATCAAAAACACTTTTGCTCACTGGTGACATGTATCTGTAACCTTCTCCACAGGTTGTTCAATGTGATGCCTGTAGTACCCAAATAAAATTATTTTAAACATTTCTCTGTAGAAAATAATCATATACTGTATTTGCTTAGAAACCGCACTTGTCTTAGGGGATGCTAATTAAAAACAAGTGATAAAATAGTAAAGGATGAAGAAAATAATAATAAGAATGGAAAGAAAAATAAATAGTAAAGAAAAAGAAGAGAACTTAGAGGAGCTTGGTCATATCAAGAGCAAGGTGAAAAAATGACAAAAAGAAGAGTGGATGAAAAACCAAAATAATTATTCATTGTGCTATTGGGTTTCTTGCATGAAGGAACAATATTTAAACCTCAAGAACGAATATGTTTTAAGGAATATGAAATTAATGTCAGAATGGAGATTTATGTATTTAGTACAATGTTCTCCTACCCTGGGAGTCAGAAATGTAGAGTGATTATTAGCTAGGTTTCTGTTTTTGTTGAGCAGGTATCTTTTCTATTATTACTCTGTTCCACTATATGATCATATTTCTTTGCATAATTTAGATCTGATATATGCAAGTGCCTCCATTTTGAACAGACCATATGGAGAGCTCCATGAGTGCCCAGGGAACCAGAAGTATGCAGTGATTAACCATGGTTTCTGTTATTTGTTGAGCAGATGAAAAGAGCTGTGAAATAACAGGCATTTCATGATGGTTTCTATGTCCTTGTACTGTCCTTTGTTTGGTTGTGCTGCACTAAGAGGAAAAAAAGGCTACTTTTAATATAGCAAAGGAAATTGCTTATCCATTCACAACATCCAAAGTCAGAAACAAAGGAAAAGAAGGCACTGGAAGAAAAGGCACTGATCTATATAATAGGTCAGTGATGATGAACTACAGAGAAAAATATAGATATACACATGTATATATTTTCTGGATCTATATTTTACCGGATCTAAATTATGAATAAACAGACAAAGGGAGAAAAAAGAGACACAGAAAGGGAGAGATTCAGAAGACATGAAACATCATTTCAAAATCTGATGAGATAAAACTATTAAACCATCTCTAAGGCTATCTCTAATATCTCTAAAATTTGTTAACCTCTGTTTAGTTAAGGATTTAAATAAATTACTTTTATTTATTTTGTGTTTCAAAAGAGAGAAATACAGCATGGTAAGGTTTTTACTTCACATATAATTTAATTTAACATAAGCTAATGTGTCTACATGGTCTAAATTTTAGAATATGCAGGTGCTGGTATTTTAAGTTGGAATATTAAAGTGGCAAGAGAAAGTCTAGCATAAGATCATTTCCAGAGAATTCATGGGTCATATTTGGCTTTACATAATACAGCATAAAGGATTAACAACATAGGCCCTACTTTGGGATTAGCTTAAAAGACCAAAAACTGGCTAGCCCCACAGCTATGGCATGTTATGTAGCTGTCTGACATATTGGGCAGATACTGAGCACTGCTGACCCAACTTGTTGGAGCCATAATCAGTGTCCCTGTCGGTGATGCGTTGTGCCCAAACCACTTACTGCAGTAGTCCAGACGCAGAGCTAATACCAGGACAATACATCCCCATGCATTAAGAACTCAGACAAATATACCTGATGCAGAATAGAGGAATTTTCTTTCTTGGATATAGTTAGTGCACTGTATTATGTCATCTACATATAACCTATGTAGCCCGATGTTGTTACTCCTATACAGACAGAGGCTTTGGTTGATGCTCTTAAAATGGGAGATTTAATCTCTTATAAAGAGTAGAAAATATAGAAATTAGTAGAAAATATAATCAGATGGTACAAAGAAAGTGAGTGAGGTAAATTAAATCATTCGGCTTAATTTAGAAATTGGAGGGAGAAGAGAGAGAAAAGAAAACTGAAAAGACCCCGTGTAGACATGCATTATGTTTGATAACATGAGATGAAAGGAATAATTATTCTGATTTTGTTGACAGAGAAAAACAAGAATAAGGATAAATGGTCATTATTAGCAGAATGTCTGTTGTCCTAAGAGGTTAGGCCTTGGACTGAGGTTCAAGATGATTTTTTAATAATATTTAATAAAGAGTTTAATACTGCAACAGTGGAGACAATAGTATTTATGTTCATTATGACTTCAAAGTCTTGAAGGAAAGAATTGGGCCTGATGCAACTCATGAGAGTTAACTTGAAATAAACTTATATTTCAGATTTCATAGGGAAAAATCATTCACACAAAGCAATAAGGTATGAAATGGTCACCACTGTCAGACACTGTCCTCATTAGAAGGGGTTTTTTTGCTTGTTTGTTTATTATATGTCATCATCAAACCCTTGTTGTGTTCACCATTTTCTGAGTAATTTATGAATCTGCTGAACAGCGCAGGGCCCTTCTTAACTCCATTGAAAATGCCTGCTAGTACAAGAACTGTCAATTTTTTCTTACTCTTTTTATTTGCATTATAACCAAAAGCTTAACTACTATTATATTTTGGCATTGGTCTTATCCACTATATGGTAGGTGTCCCCTGAATGTTTCCACTGGCTTGCAACCTCTAAGTACTTTGCTGCCATTCTGTGCGGCTCCCAGATTTGGCTTTTTGAAAGGGTTGACATGCCCACACTAGAACAATTTTAGGCAAGTGCAAAAGCAGAATCACACTCTCCAGAGAACTATCTAATCTAACCAGTTGCTTAGTGAGTTTTGGAGACCAACTGAGATGGAAATGTGTTAAACAAAGGTTTTAGAAACATAATTCTGAGACATGGTGCAAGAAGTGCATCTTACGACTATTTTCAGTGTCAAAGTCTTCTTTTTAGATCAGTCTTTTCATCAGATATCAACATTTTATCCAGCATCTCTGCTACTTTGGACTTCATAGACTGGGTTGTCCAGCTTTAGATATTTAAGCATGATGATGAAATGAAGAATGAAACAGCAAGAGGAAAGAGATTTTATGTTTGACATCTATACTAGACTTGTTTGTTATAGCGTCTGTGGAAATCTTTATGATTGCTTTTTCTTTCTGTATGTGAGATCACTGTGCATCATGTTCTAGTTGGCCTAAATACACAGTATGTATCAAAAAGAATGGAAAATGCTCCTCTCAGAAACTGATTATAGATCTTGAGAATTTTAACTGAAACAGAGACAACAGAAGAAAGAAGAGATCCATAAATGCTGACAAAGGAACAATGCCACAATTAATCTCGTGTGACATAAACGTTAGCCTTAATTTGTCAGTCGTAGTAGAGAAATATTTATTTCCTCCCCAAGCCCAACACTTACATTCTTTGAAGACAATACTATATGTAGAATCTGTGACATTTTGACAACTACCCAACAGTTTGCTCTGAAAACTTGTTGTTTGAGAGATGTTATGATAAGAATCATATGTTTAAGAGTAAATCTGTCAATGAAGTGGCATAATACTGCTTATAATCTTGTGGTTTTGAATAGGTATTACTTATGTGGATTTTTGACTGAAATCATGTTTTGTTTAGCCATTCAGAATAATTGATGGAAATAAAATTTATTTCCCTGCCAAAATCTTTGTAACTGCTTTAAATAAAAACGATGGAAGCATGTCTATGGTACCTACAGAGATAAAAATTTTGTGGTAGCACTATTATGCCTCTTATCCAACTCTGCAAATTTCAGACTTATTTGTGGACAGGTGATAAAAACTGATTCTTCTGGGTTTTTTTAGACAGCTACTTTAGGAGTCTTTTAAATAGAAAAGCCTACATTTGGTGTGTTGAACCCTGCCTGCAATGAATGTAGACATACTCTAAAAGCCAGGTGGTTAACAGACAATAAAAGACATGGTTATTTCTTCTAAGAACAGACCATTTTCCCTAGCTGAAAGACCAGCCCAGTATCCAGATCCTGAGACCAGTATCTTAAGAAAAATTACTTTTCCATATAGTCACATTTTAGAAAGGAAGAGGGAAGAATTGTTTGAAAGAGTATGTAAATAGCCTTTACTCGAGATGTTCTTTATACTATGAAATGCAATAATGCTTAAAGTATGTTATTAAAGCTATGTTAGAGTTATAACTATGTCATAGTTATACTAATGAGCTTCCTTTTTCCTCTCCTCCTTGAGAAAAAAAAACACTTTTTAAACCCTCATAAAGTAGTTGAAAATATCCTTTAAAAATATTTGGCAAAGAATCTCAGGCCTTCATTCTTCAGATGTATGGTGAACCTGTATGTTATTTCAGAAGTTGAAACTCTTACTTTCAGGAGAGAGAAAACATACAAATCTGACCTTATATTCTAAAGGGGATGCACCACAGAGTATAAAGCTCCATCAAAGAGTATTTGGGGGGCATTTTCACAACATTTTGTGTCTAAATGCAAGTCTCATAATAATTTAAGAAATTAAAATCTTAACTTTAAATGGATTGAAAGACTTTCCCATGAGAGAGCCCAAAGCAATAATAGTACTGCTGTATATGCAGAAACTGATCACTGATTCAAGCACCAGAAGTGCTGGTTATGAGACTATCTCATAAAAGTGTTGAGGCACTAAAAGGTGATATTTGTTAGCAAGTTAATCCTGTCAAGCTTCTGAATGAGTCTTGTTTCTTAAATTCTATCCTCAAGAATACTACAAAGAGATACTTATGTTTTCTCTGAACTGAAATACACATTTTATTACTCCTATTATTGACACATTGTCACCCTTACTCTTACTAACCATCACTCTTTTGTGCATTTTATTCATTTTGGTTCTACGGGAAACAGGGAAACAATACCTGCAACAAGACAATGAAGAAGAGAGAAAAAAAGTCACAACAGAATTTCAAGATGCAGAAAAATGCCTGGCATGACATGATGGTAACAGCAAATATTGTGTTTTTTCCAAAAGAGTCACCAAGACATTTATTTTTTCCTGCAGCAATTTTAAGAACATGTTGAAGTACTACTAATATTGCAAGTGCTACTAGCTTTTCCTCTTGAACTGTTTTAAATGGGGATTCATGGAGAGATATTAGCTGACTACAGTAAGCAGAGCAAAAATGTGCAAACTGGAGTCTGGGACTCTCCATTCCATGGAGTATCCCATAGATACTGGAATATAAGATCACACTTGTATACTTTCTTCCTCAAAGTCCTTAAAGAAAGAAGTATGCAGACCTTTTAAAACTTAATTTTCCGTTCTTATGTATGCAGCATTTGATGTTGTTCCTTTGTGCAAATAATATGATAATGTCTCTACCTTTGGGAGACAAGATTCTAATAGCTGAAGGGAAATACAGTCTCTCAGAGGAACTGATACAAAATCAGTTTGGGTGTAAATAGATGCAACCAATTGTTTTTAACGGAGTTATATCAATTTGGAGCTAAATTAGGTCTATGGTTGGTCCAATACGATAATCTTCAGTCAAAATTCCCATTATTATAATCAAAATTTGTAGGATGTAACTATAAAAAAAGATAACTCAGAGAGCTGCATGTCCCATTTGTGTTTCAAAGGGAAATTGTGAGTGTTTTTCCCTTTGATCACAAGGTCAAAAAATATTTTTGCCACTTGACACAACATGAAAATACAAATAATGAACCAAATCTGTAACTGGTGTAAATAAGTACAAATTCAATTACACCACATCTGAGTCTAGCTTCCTCGTCTTTTGACTGGAATTATATTATTAATTATGACATAATTAATTTTTTCCCATAGCATTAGCATGCAAAGAAAACACATGCAGAACAAAATAACCAGTCCTGTTAGGTATAACTTAAGTATAACCCCTATACAGGGTTTGTATATATCAAATTTCATCCATGTTATTTAACTATTGAGGGCAGCAATATATATGATCTTTTTGCCTGTGGAAGGAATTGTATTGTTCTGTTCTAATAGACTGCTCTGTCTTTTTAAATTAAGAACCTTTCTGTATCAGTGTTGTTAATTCTCATGATTTTATTCCAGCTGTCATAGTCTTTCTTATCTTTTTTTTCTGAAAGCTCAAGCTTCCAGAGATGTGTGACTATATAAAAATAAATTTTTTTTTTTTACTTTCAAAAGAAAATTCTTGTCCTCTTGGTTATATTAAAGCTTGTGAAAATATGACCGGAGTGAACTTCAAAATAAATAAAGGAGCTAAAATATTTAAAAAATCTATTTTAAAATGCATTTTTTTAAAGCCAATTTTATTTTTTATTAAAGCTGGACCTGAGATTTTTTGAAGACTTGAAATTGGTAAACTTCTATCTCCCCAGCTGCCAAGTTGAAAATCTTTTCTTACCCATGACTGGCAGATATTGAGAGAGTAGAAAATAAGTATGCATCTCCCAGTTGGCTTTCTGTGAATTATTTATAGATGACAGAAGCATTAGAGAAGTCCAGGCAGCTGGACTGTGTGTAAGACTTCCAGTGAATGATTTCATTTAGAATGTTGTTTCAGGGAGATAATGTAATTAATGTAGTTGGGAGATGAGAAATCTCACACACTGCATCTGGAAGTTTCTCCTCAGGAAATCCTTGTAGCTCGCTGTTCCTGTCAAGCGGGGTAATGTGCCTGTAAACCACCTTTGACAGAAAACATATCACTGCATCAGCAGAACCAGAAAATGACAAAACATACACAATGTGGAAGAGTGAATGCCAATGTCTTTGCACCAAGAAAACACACTCATTTAAGAAAAAGAAATCTAAATCAGTGGGAAGCTTGTAAAGTGCATCGAAGAAACAGCCTGAGGTTCCACTGGTTCTCTTAATAGCTAAATAAACACTTTGAATAAGCGAGAAATATCAGTATTAGGCACAGTAAACACCTGCTTTACACAGAAAACAATACAAAAAGCCACGACAGCAGGTAATAGGTTTTGGGTTGGGTTGTTTTTTTTTTTCCCGTTGTAGCTGTCAGTCCACAGTGAAAAAGCAAAGAAATCTGAGGGCAAATATATACATTTCCAGACTGATTAAAATCTTAAATTTATAAACATGAATATTCAAAATTCTCCAGAGAAAATAATCTGGTTTTAATTTTTATTTGGCTATTGACTTTCCTGCCTTTCAAGTCACATTTTCAAGCTTTTCTATGAGTCATGAATCCAGAAACTTAAATAAACTTAACTGTAAAGAAACATTAAAGATTTGAAAAATCAAAATAAGAATAATCTGCTCAAGGTCCAAAGGCTCGCTTCCTTTAAAACAAAACAACCCCATCCACTTCTAAGGTCTACTAAAGATAAACAAATACTCTATGAATACAGTTTTTCATCTGTGGAAATTATATAAAAGAAAAGAAACTATATGACAATCACTTGTGCAGACATGTCTCTGATGAGGAGGGAACTTGGGTATACCATTAATTCAAAAGAATTATGCACAGAAAGAAAATATTTTGCATCTTTATATGGAAAGAAAAAGGTAAAAAACAAACTGCTGGAAATCTCCTGCAAAATAACCTCCTGGTTATTTCTTTCTTAATTACTATTAACTAATGCAATCACTATTGGATACCTACTGTTCTACTACGCGACTATGGGAACATATAGTATCTCTAAAACATAACAACAAAACTTATGTCATATTTTAAGGAGAGATTCTTGTTTTTAAAATCTTGAAAACAATTGCAAATCATTGTCTAAGTAAAATTAGGCCTTTTTATGATGTGGATACTACAATATTTTCTTTCAATCTGCTGGTTTTAATGCAGAAATGGTTAACTAACGTAATTTCCTATGTGCTTTAAATGCTGTTTTAACTTCCTCTGCAACAAGATGAGAATCCTTCATTGCTCTGCTTATCCAGATCTTTGAAAGAGCAAAAGGTTTAAAAAAATAAATAAAATGAGAAGCTAAATGAAATGACACCTTATTTTAAGTAGCAATCTTACATTTCAGAGCGAGTCCTTAATACAAAATTTAGGCATTTTAGTAATAATGGTAATTGTATTTAATAATACTTAGCTTACATATTACGCTTTCAGACTATTCATCTTGCTTAAACATATTGAGAGCTCTCTTGTAACAATCCTAATTTGTTATAACCAAAAGATGGCAGCACTCCATGCAGTATACATCGCTTTCCACTGTTATTTCTATTCACAGATCTCTTTGCAAATTCCATTTTATAGGGTTGTAGTTTAAGTTATCCTAGGCAGAGAACTATTTAGGAAGCTTTCAAATGAGGACATATGCTTATTAATCTGGGAAGGTTTACATGGTTTTGGAAAGCTTAAAAATAAATTCCTTTAAGTTTAGTTTCTTTAGTATAGTTCCAGACTAGTTAACCATCAGTATTAGATAAACAGAAATGACAAGCTCCAGCCTGAAGTCTATTTCAGGGAAACCCATCCTCCTTTTCTGAGGACTTAAACACCAGATAGTTTGTCTTGTATAGGCCTCCTGACTCTTTTCACCATTTTATTTCTTCTTTTTTTCATATGTTATTTTTGCTGTTCTCCTTTTCCTCCATGCCTTGTCTCATTCTCCACTGTTCCTGGGTTTCCTGTTGGGCAGACCTCAGCATTTGTGCCCAATACCAGCTCCCTGATGTAAACACCTCCTTTATCGTGTATCATTATCCCTTCTGTGGCTGGAGTTGCTATATGTTATCTAATGTCTGCACACTCTTGAACCCACAGTGGTCTGAATCCATGTTCCTCTGTGAGACCAAACGTACAACGAGGCAGCTCTTACCCAGTGATAACAGAGTTTGATGGGGGCAGATGCTCAGTGACTGTGTGGCCTTCACCACGTCATGTAATACAGAAGCATTAATGAGGAGGCTGATGACTTCAAAATACATTCCTCGCTATTTGGAATTAAGTCAAGAGCAGTCATAGGGACATACAGAATGATCACTAAGAAAACTGGATTTTTAGTTTAGTTTTAAAAGGTGAAATTAAGAACTGTTATACAGAACAAATCAAGGGGGGAAAAGGGATGTAGGAAAAGACTTTACCATTCAAAAGGAGAAAAAAAGTGGAAGGGTTAAGAAATGAACAGCACAAATTCTGCACAGTCATCATAAAAAGTGCCAAAGACTTCATGAATACTGTGATCCTAAACAAGAGGATAAAAGAATGAAATACTTCCTTATATGAAGCCTTTGGCAGAAAAATGGAACCATTAGGCAGATGGATGTGAAAGCCATGGCCCACATGAAAAATTTTGAAAATATACAAAAAATTAATAATAAGTTATTATCTATGCCTTACCATATTCCCATGCAGATACCTCCGAATAAATGAGAGAAATCCTTCCAAATGGCTGTTAAGCTGTAAAAGGAACAGGTGAAAGCAACTGAGAAGCCTAAGCACAGTGCAGAATAAGCCCATCCAAGAGAATCCCAAAGGCAAAACAAAGATAGGTCGATCCAAAACATAATTCATTGTTCATACAATGGGAAGCTGCATGGGGGAGTAAGAAAAATGTATGGAAAATGAGCTTCAGCGCAAAGAGTATTAGCTTCAAAACTGAATTTGCAGCTATGTAATGTATGAAAGAGAATCACACAAAATAATGTTGATGTGAGAGACCCCAGTATGTGTAAGGAGCCACATTGCTGGGTTTGGTTTTTTTTTTGCTTGTTGTTTTGTCGTCTACATTTTCCCACTGACTCTAATTAGACTCAAGCCAAATTTTATTCTTTTCTGATATTTATGCTTACTTATACTTGTAGTTGCTGATGATTTTCAGAACCGTGTCACCGTGTGCATTAAGTGAGGATTCTGGGATCTGTCACATGTAATTCTTCCTTTCTCTCTTCTCCTCCACTCTGTTATAAAGTTCTGACTTTCTAAGGGATTTTTTTAACAGAGGCTGTGCTGAAAAAGGGTGATTTGCAGGCCTTTCCACTTTGAAGCTGGTTCCGTTTAATAAGCTAACAATTTTTTTGACCTTGAAAACTGTTGCACGGCTGACCTGAAATCCAAGGCCTTGGGAACGGGGAAGTAGAAAGAGGGCTAACCCTGAATATTCTGGGACCTTAGGGTATTTTAATGTAACCTATTTTGAGTAGTTCCTTCACTATCTGGAAATTGCTGTGTTTCATGACGTGATTTCTAGTGATAAAGAGCCTCACAGGAAAGCAATAAAAGCACCTAACAGTATCTTTTCTTTTTATATAAAAATAAATATTAACAACAAATCAACATCAATTAACAGCTTCATTTTCCATAGAATAAATAAAAAAGCAGTAACAATGTGAAGTAGAAAACTCAAAATGGTGAAATGTTAATTATGTTTAGTAAGAGGATTCTGAAGGTAGGAAGTAGATACCACACTATGAAAAAAAGTAATGATCCAAAAATCAAAGGCATGTGAAATTTCTCACTGGCAGGAAGCTGCTTTATGTTACAAGATGGTACAGGCAGTAGATCTGATGATAATATTTAACAATAGTTTAGGAAAATTGGGACAAAGAAAAGACTTAAACGATATTCAAGATAATGCAATCACATTTCCAGAAGAGAAGGATGTAATAGAACAAGACGCCTCTGGAGTTAGATCTTTACGTGTGTCGTGGGTGAAAATGCCAGCTCAGTGCTTTACTTACCTTAAACGAATAGGACTATCAAAGAACCTGAATGTAAGGGTAGGACAGAAAAAATCAACTGGACTTTTGAGAAGTTTACATCTGAGAAAGTACACTGGTTACCTTATCCCGTGAGAAAGTGGTCTTAATTGTCATTCTTACTTATCTATGACTTGCTGTAACTTGTGTAACTGTGATTACACTCTGAAATGTTAGGAATTAATCTGAGGACAAAAAAATGGAGGTCTTCTTTAGTAGCAAATAAAATTATTGTTAGTATTAATGATGAATTCATGTGAAGTCCAACTCTGGAAATTTTCATGTGCTGAGACCCAACACATTTCTATGCAATATAAATATATTTCTATCATATATTTCTATGAAATTTATGGAATTGTATTTCTTTCATTGTATTTCTATACCATATGAGTATAGCAGGTGACCTCCTGACTGTACAGGAAGGGAATATCAGAGAACTAAATGAAGCAGAAGAATGTTCCAGTCATGCTCCATGTAGTAGCGGCCATTAGCCTTGGGAGCAATTAGGTCTTCTAATCCTTAACATTTAAATTCTCAGAAAATGTCCAGCATTTAAGAATATCAGCAAGTGAAAAGAAACCTGAGAGCAGACTGTGATGAGAGAAATGGAAAAGTCAGTTCAATTTACACAGCATCGCTTTACTATTATGTTGAATAAAGTGCAGTTTAATTTTTAATCAACTTTGAGTCCACTCTCTATTGTAACTCAGCACAAGATAAATGAAACAACTATTGTATTGCAAAGTGACCCTTTCTTGAAAAGGCAATTGTGCTGTAAATCCTGAAGTACATGCCATGTAAACCTACTTTTATTCCTGAATTCAGCCCTTTCAACACTTGCTATATGCAATATACCTTTCACCAATTTACCCACAGCAGTAGTAGTGGTAGTAGTAATCAATAAAGACAACTCCTTGTGAAGATATTTAGAGAGAAGTTAATAAAAGAGGGCTTAGCAAACATTCATTAACATAGAGACTTTCAACACCTTTACATAATATCTGCAAGATTGTCCACCTTCTGCTATGCTTCATTTTGGTTTCCATAGGTAGTATTAAAAAATAAATCTGCGTGCCATGCTCTGTACCCTGATTTTCCCCAAACTGCCCTCACATGTTTCAAATGTAGATGTTAGCAGTGCAAAGCTCACTGAAATTTTTAATCTCAAGAAAAATCAAACTTTCTGTTAATATGATTTCTTTCTTTTCTATCTGCCTTCTGTAATAGAGAAACTTCACAAAATGGAAAGCAATTTGTTTTAGTTTGGGGGTGAATAAGGATAAATACTTCAGATTTTAAAATTAAATAAAATCTTTGGAAATGTTACTGAGCTTTCCTCTACAAGCTTTTCTAAATTTCCCTTGTTAAGCTTGAGGATCAACAGCTTGTTATTCCACTCTTTATTCCACTGCATAGGTATCTGTAAATATTTTTTATGTAAAATATTATCCCCAGAAACTTAGGTTTCAACAGTCAGTTATTCTTATTAGTTTTCTTTTTAAGTAAACATTACCCAAGTTGTAAAGATAGTCTCATGAATAAGTGATTGGTTTGTGGTTTAGGAGATTCAGATTTAGGGTCAGATTACAGCTTTCTGTGAAAACCTGAATGTCCATTGAACTGCCTGGGCTTCTGTTTCCTATTTGTACCTTTTGGATAGTAATTGCAGGTTTTTCTGTCTTGACACATTAACAACATAACCAAATCCCAAGCTTTAAAAAAAATCACAAGAATAGTTAAAATCATCATAAAACCCCACACTTTTTGTTAGTACTTTTGGTCTGATTTTTGAATCTTTAGATTGTGAAGTTCTCCCCTGTAGACATAAGGAGTGGAAAAGCCATTTTAGATTATTTGTTTCTCAAAGAAAATAAAATCTAGAAGCCTCACACAACTTCAGATACTAGGGCTGTAAAAAACTACTAGCTGTGACTACACTCATAATGAAATTTTTAAAGTTGATGACAGCGTTATCTGTTCATGATGTGCCACACATAGTCTGTCCCATATCATCCTTGGCACCTGTGAGAACAACTACCACAGGGACAATGTGGTGGTGACAGTATGCTATGCCAAACTGGATGTGGCCATAAAGCCACTGAGTTTAGTCTTTGAGTGACTGAGCAAGCCCTGAGTACATTTGTAATTTCTTCCTTTTGGCTTAGTTAGCAAAAATAACAATTCATTTTGGGGGATGGGGGTGGTGGAAGGAAACCTCCAAACCACCAAAAACCTCAGCATAGGTTCTCAGCATAGAAACAAACTCCTCTCATAGAAAACAATGTACCAGTTCTAGCAGAAAAAATAGTATTTTTCCCCAACTGGCTAGTTTTAGAAAAAACACCTTGACTTTATTTCTGTTGTGCTTAACCTCACAACAGCAATATGTGCCCTTGTGATCAAAAGGCATGTTTACTGTAATTCTCTAATAGCTTGTGCAGGCTTTTCTGTCCCCTGCAGCTTCCTGCAATGCAGAAACGTGTTTGTTTATTTGTCTGAGCAACTCTAATACCACGATCCACTGCCAGCATTCTCTAAGTTGGCTGCCCATAACAGTAGAATAATGTCAAGATGGCACTGTTAGTTTTTAAAGACTTAAAAAAATTGTTTTAAAGTAGGTCTGTTAGAGGTTTCCCTTATCTATAGCTATGCTCATCTTCTTAGGAATTTTGGTGTTACCTCTTAAGTTAGAGGAGTGAGCATATACTTTAGGTGTAGTAAGCATGGAATTGAAAACATGTCTGTCTCTGGCATTTTTTGGTTCCTGCTTGCCCTTTTTTAAACAACATCTGGTCAATTTGTCACTTGGAGAGTGTTAGGAAACTACTGTTTTAGCTGGGTTGTTTTTTACAGACAGACTTAAAATCTCATGTGTCCTCCTTTCTTTCATGAGACATGATTGATATTCTTCTCACTACATACATAAAATTTACTGACCACATTTAGGTTTTTTTCCTGGTTTTGCTTTCCATGAATATATTGAAATGACAAGGTTTGGTTCCAGATCAAATGACGGGGATAATGCAGTGCAACTCTTCATATGGAGTATCCTCAGACAGTTTCAATGTTGTAATTCCAGAGTTAAACAATTTCAGAAGGAAAAAGAGAACAAATAGTGATGAAAAAACCATGGTATAATTTACAATGAGCTAGAGAATTCCTATTTAAAGAGGGCAGCTTTTTGCCCAGCTGCCATCAAGTAGGTGCACAATCTGTAAGAAATATCAGCAGAAGTGTTACACCAGAGGCAGCTCTAATCTAGCTTGTTTAAGCATAAAAAATTAATTCATGACAGCTCAGCTTCACTGCAAGTTTTGCAATGCAGAACTGGGACTCTGAGTACTCAGAAGGTCCAGTCTTGATCCCAGCATATCCATAGGCAAGATTACAGCTAAATCACTTACACTGACCTGTTCTGGAATCAAAACTTTTGTTGACTAGCTAAACAGAGATACTGGAAGGAAAAGTAAATGCACGAGGCCATGGAGTTGCTTGATGAATACAAGGAACAAGCCAATGTTAGATGGGCAGAAAAAGTGGAAAATGAAACTAGAACTAACTGAATTTTAAAATCTGGTCCACCGAGGTAGTGGCAGAAAGGGCAATACTTCACCCAAAATCTGCAGTGTAGATACATAGCATTATGGATGTCAGCAGAAACTTTGCACAAGTTGATCATTGTAACACACAGCCTTACCGCATGAAGAAATAGTTTTACAGGCAATTCATTTTTACTTGCTAATATCTCTTTAGGCATAATCACTTCCATCTCTGCTACTACAGGATTCATGTATTATACTCTGAGCTTAGTGCTTTGCTGTATTTATGGAAGTTGATCATAAACACTAAAAGAAAGAATTATGCCTTTGTTGGAATGCATCATTACTTTCCATTCCATTATGAAAGCAGAAAAACTGTATCCCCTCTGCATGAAGAAACTGGGATTGACTGTGTTTTTTAAAAATATTAAACTAAGTAGCAGATAATATTTTTGCCTAATGTGAATTTGCACTTGAGAGTATAGAAATAGCTTGTTTATTGCTGAAAACCTACCCTAACTGATATTATATACATCTTATATATAATACATAAGTATTATGTATACCTTACTAATATTTGTCAAGAAAGGTTTGATATCTGTACATCCAATAATTGAAGTTCATTTTAATTATTAGCAGCCATATGTGTATGTAAACATCTAATCCACAGTCTCTGAAATGACATTCATCTGATGCCTGAAATATCCTTCATGCTACCCTCATAAATGTCAGCCTTAGCCATTATTAATGTATGGGACAAGAGACAATTTAATCCCCAGTTGAACCCAGCACTAGATGCAAAATAACAACAGTAATATGTATTATGCCACTTTACATCAATTGTTAATGATCCATTTTACTAAAGGAAGAGTACAACTTACTGCATGTACTTGCTCTGAAAATGGAAAATCTACCACCATATATAGGCTGTCCTGGTTTCGGCTGGGATAGAGTTAATTTTCTTCCTAGTAGCTGCTATAGTGCTGTGTTTTGGATTTAGTATGAGAATACTGTTGATAACACACTGATGTTTTAGTTGTTGCTAAGTAGTGCTTACCATAAGTCACGGACTTTTCAGCTTCCCATGCTCTACCAACTGAGAAGGCTGGAGATACACAAGGAGGTGGAAGGGGGCACAGCCAGGACAACTGACCCAAACTGGCCAAAAGGATATTCCAGACCATATGATGTCATGTTCAGTATACAAAGTAGGGGAAAGCTAGCCAGGGGGCTGCTGCTTGGGCACAGGCTGGGCATCGGTAGGTTGGTGGTGAGCAATTGTTTTTCATTTGCATCACTTGTCTTTCTGGGGTTTTATTTCTCTCTCTTCTTGTGATTTTCCTTTATTATTATTATTATTATTATTATTATTATTATTATTATTATTATTATTATTATTATTATTTGTTATTATTATTATTATTATATTTCAGTTATTAAACTGTTCTTATCTCAACCCATAATTGTTCTCACTTTTACTCTTCTGATTCTCTCTGCCATCCCACTGTGGGGCGGGGGAGTGAGCGAGCGGCTGTGTGGTGCTTAGTTGCCGGCTGGGGTTAAACCACGATATAGGCCTAACAATTGAATTAAATCAGC
The DNA here is from genome assembly GCF_964195595.1 of Calonectris borealis. NCBI lineage: Eukaryota > Metazoa > Chordata > Aves > Procellariiformes > Procellariidae > Calonectris > Calonectris borealis. The sequence continues at coordinate 141,096,580 of NC_134313.1, forward strand.
AAGTATAAAATGAAAGAAATGGACCAAATTTTTTCCTTCACTTGGCAGAAGCCATTGAGTTGTGCCCATGTAAAGATAAGCAATATCTTCTATATGTTATTAATGCTTACGCTTCTGCCCCCTCAAAAGTGAGGATTTAGTCAATGAGCTGCATTTAAGATTAACCCTGCTGAAAAAATTGAGAGCTGAAACTTACAATATGTTGTCTCTTCTAGTCAAATCAAAATGAAAGTAAGTAGACATATGGAAACACTTCAGAGTTAAAGGAATAAAAGTATTTTTATAAGGCTGGAGGATTAAGTATACAAATTCTCTACCTTGTATACAGCAGTACACGGAATAAATATGCTGTGCCCCTTCAGATCTCAAGATAGCTGACCCTTACATATTGAAGTGTTGAAAGAAAACAGTCATGCCATTCTGTCAGACCGAGGTCTGGCCTAGCCTCTGCTACAGCCATGAGAAGGCACAGTTACTCAATGATTTTCTGTAGGAAATTGTTACCTATAAGTCTAATGCTAAGACTGACACAAGACTATTGCTGAGGAAAATTTTAACATCTGAAAGAACATGCCAGTAAAAATCCCAAAGTCAAGGCTTCTGCTGGACTAATTAAATTGGAGGCTATTTGAGACAGTCGTTACGGAAACCACCCTTACTGGGGTCATTTGGAAGCTTTAAGAGGCAAGGTAAGAAAGGAAATCTGGTTCTTTAAAATGACACGTGGCTGCAGCACCACAGCATGCTGGAAGGAAATTGAGTGGACCAGAATAAATGTGAAAATGTGAAGAATAAATCGTATAAGAATATAGTCCTGAGGGGGAAGTTGTAAGGGAGAAACATGAGTAAAGGAGCAGTGTGAATTTGCACAATCATGAGAGAAGAACATTTTAAAAAATGCTGGTGAGTCACTCTGCAGACTCACCAACACATTAGGATTTCGGGGTTCAATGAGGCTTGGTGATTTGCACTGTGGCTGTGACAAAGTGAAAGTGGCTCTGCACATGTGCACTGGAGTACGTTGCAACTACTCTGTGTGTTTGTGCTTTCAAGTACCTCAGAAGAAATTTTATTGAATAAACAACTCTGAACCTCTTGTACCTTTATTTTGTGCTGCGACTAGTTCAACGCTTATTGCAAATCTATCTGATCTCAATTTTTGTTTACTCTTGTATTTTGTCTTTATGACACTTGTAATTATATGCTCTTGAGTTCTTTCTCTGCTTGTTTGCTCTTCTGCAAAACACAATATTAGCCCTTCAAAAATCCATTTATTTCTACTAGCTAGCTTTGAACCACTTATTGGTCATGTCACAAATGAGTAGTCTCTAATTAGCTCATCCTTTAATTGTTCAGATTCCTGAAACTTATTTAGACTACTGTTGCATTGTCGATGGTTAGTATCTCCACCTGAAAGCAGGTTTTGTGTGAGAAAATCAGCCTTGCCCAAGTGGTGTAGAAGTCTTACACAAGGAGAGTAGTCAGACAAGACTACTCCCTTGCCCTCCTACAGCTTCCATCTCACTTCTTCCATCTGCCAAATATTACCAGAACAGCTGAGTCTGGCACAGGCAGTTACAGGGTGACAGAGGCCATGGTGCCATGCAGAGTATGTTCAAAGTAATCGGAAAGCATGTTCTGTGGCCAAGGCCCCACGATTTATAACTGTCATTGGTGATCCAAGGCACAGAACATTTCCATGCTGAGAAGAAAAGTGGTTGAAAAGGATGCTTTTTCCAGAATCTTGATTTTTCTAAGTAATACAAAAGGCTAAAAGTTTGCAATCTGCATCCTGTTTCTGCTGAAAAATCTGCAATTGCAAAAATAGAAATTGTTTCCTTCTATTGTGGAGCACAAGACTTAACACCCTCTTATTTTGCACCGGTGGTATTTCTACCAGAACAAATATGGAATTACCACAACTGTTTCCTTTAGTTTCCTTTCAGAGCAAAGGAGCTAATGTCTTCAATTTATCCACTTTTGACAGATAACTTGACTATAACTATTCAACATGATTAGGCATATAAGTGGTTAGCAGATTGCCTTATGAAGCTAATCTAAACTGTGATGATATTATGTGAAGTAAGTCATGAAAATAAAGATGCTACAGACGGGCTGACCATGGTTTAGCTGGTGCAAGCTCTCCAGAATTTATATTGTTGTTTAGCACTGGTAGCTACACTGTTTCCCTTCAGCTTCTCTGGGTATATACTTTATAATATATACAAAAGTGGTTTACCTGTCTTAAAATATCTGAGTATTTATGTTGCGTGTAATGGCATTAGGTTTACAGTCTACCTCCTTGTTGTTCAGCCTGGTCTTTTCTCACTTGCTATGGATCTCATGATAGCTCTTCAATTACAGATTTCAGGGAATTGGGGTTTATCTTTCAATGTGACTCAGCAATTCATGAATACATAACCTTGTCAGAACAGCTGGAGCGTGTCTCTTACCTGCTCTGTGGGATGTGCTAAAGACTTTTTTCATAAAATGAGAATTTGTTAAAGTATGACTCCAATACAGTAAAAATCACCATATAGAGCTGACCTTGGAAGTGGTATTTTTTCGCAAATTGTTAAGTGGTTAATGCTATATTTTGTTTTGGAAGCTTTTAGAAAAGACCTGGTCATCTGAAGTCAACCAGAACTTTGTCTTGAACTTAATTCTTTTCAATTTTGTAACATTTTATTTAATACAAAATTAAGAGCTGAACTGAGAACCTTCCACAAGGAAATGTTCTAATTTTTCATGAGTTGTTTTGACATTGTTTGACAGCATTTTTCCCTTCACCAGTGAAATTTCAGCAGAGTTGACATAAAAGGCTGCTTGTACTTACCCAGCAGCTGAATCCTGAATTGCCATGGCTTAAAGCCAAGCTTGAATGGCTTCACTGCCATTCATACCTGAGCTTGCTACAATTAAGTCCACACTTTTTCATTTGTACAAGAGATTTAATGGTGTCACTGGCAACTATCAGATAGATCTGTTAATAAGACATTCCTAGCATTTCCTGTAACCTAGGTATAGGTAACAAAAATGAACTTGTACTGGGTTGTGAATCTCTTTCAGTCATACTCTGATAGCTCCACAGAAATGTCTCTGAGTGTAGGTGAAAGCTGGATCAAGAATTTACCAGCAGAAACTCAGTCCTGCTGAAAACTTGTCTTTTGCATATTTTTGAGCTTTTCTTTTCCCTCCTGCAAGAACATTTGTTCTCAGCAATTTTTTTCTACCTCATTCTCTGCTATGCTTTTTTTTATTTTTTATTATGTGATTGTGAATCTGTGAGTGCAAATA